>NC_134410.1:125687579-125734606 GCF_038048845.1 Mixophyes fleayi | reverse complement strand
TACTGAGCGCGGGCTTATTTCTTCTCTAGTTTTGTATCAAGATATTGTCTTATTGTCATAGCAGCTGTCTGTCAAGCCTATATAAGGCTCTTGTGGGTGTGGCTCACAAGCCAGCCCTTGCTAGACGTAAGCCCCTATACCTGGGAGGTGAGTACATCTGATTTTAACTGCATTTTAATGGTGCTGGACCTGAATATAATGAGGTGTATTTGACGCTGGGATGAAGGCTTAAATGTTTTGATCAAAATGTAACTAATACCTCATGTTTGATATATAGATAGATATATTGTTATTTTTTGTAAGAAAACTCACATCACGTAGTCACTCACTGTACACACTCCCACACACGTCAGTTGTGTAACGAAACATAACGGTCGCCGCCCACAGTAAGCTCTCAGCGCACGACCAATCACAAGCCGAGCAGCGCCATCACAACCAGCGTGGATGAAGTACGCATGCACCGTTTTAATGATTCTGCCACCGACATGCTACGCTCGACAGGGCGATTCAAATTTACGTGGACCAAACATCACATGTTCAAAAGTTATTTTTAAAACTTGGAAAATCCGTCTCAAAAAGGTGCCGGAACTCAGTTCTGGTGAGTTCTATGACAAAAAAAAGCACTGTGTATAGAAATGTATAAAGTGTTATGTGCAGAACACTTTCATCATTTTTCACAGCTTAATAAATAACAATGCTGCTGTAAGTGCTCATAATTCGGTTAATGCCGGAGATCTTGGATTTCTCCAGCGTTAACCCTTTAATTAAAATAATCCAAAAGTGTTGAGAGCCTACAGCGTGAGAGTAGAGGATACAATGATTTTGTCCCTTTATTGCCTGGACAGATGAAGCCAGAAGGGGGCGCTCTGCTAAAGGAGGACAGCAATACTAAGACAATTTCCCTGTCACCAAAATGTCATTTTTTTTTTCCCTCTGATCGTATCCTTTACAATTTCCTCATCATATTCCCACTTTTCAGGTCTCCGCTCTGGAAGGTATTAGTGGAAAGATTTGGGTGGCTTTGACATTGCGTCATCGAGCGGCCAGTGCACTGTGTATGATGACACTAATTGCATCATCACGCTGCCGTCCCCCGCTCCGTGATCACAGAGGTGAGGCGGGTTGGACTTACGCGATTTGCGCCATCACAGCTCGGCTCAGCCCACCTGGCGGCTTTATTGCCGCTGGTCTTCCAGGGAGGTTTTGCCTAATTTGAGTTTTCCCGGATATTTTGGGAGAGTAGACAACGATGTTCAATATATAGGTCTACATAGCAAAGGTACTAATACTCTGTTACTCAGCAGTGATCATGCTGCGCATCACACCGATGCGCACACAGGCGCAGATCTCTGCAGGTTGGATTTACTATCAGGAGACCTCCGGGCAGCACAGACCCATAGTTTCCAACTGTCCCTAATGTCCAGACAGTCCCAGAAAATGTCCTGTCTTTCAATAATACTTTTTTCATGCTGAATGCAAATTTTTTTCCTTTTTCCATCCTCTTATTACTCACGTTTATTTATATACTCTGCAGAGCTTTACAACTGAGAGCAAATACGGTAATAAAAAAAGACAAATCGCAGAATGAATATTTAAGCACCGCGGGAATACATCATGCTGGGGCCACTCTGGGAGCCCAGCTCTGCTGGTGATAGGAGGAAGTGCTGTGTGGGTGTGTGACCCTGGGGGTTTTTTGTGCGGATTGTGTTGTGCTGTGTGGCCCTCCTTTCACTCTGTTAAGCTGAGTGCCCCCCCCCTTTTCACTGTGTCGCTCTGTGTGGCTCCCCTTCACTGTGCCGCCCCCCCTTTCACTGTGTCGTGCTGTGTGCCCCCCCTTTCCACTGTGTCCGTGCTGTGTGCCCCCCACCCCTTTCACTGTGTCGTGCTGTGTGCCCCCCCCTTTCACTGTGTCGTGCTGTGCCCCCCCTTTCACTGTGTCGTGCTGTGCCCCCCTTTCACTGTGTCGCGCTGTGTGCCCCCCCTTTCACTGTGTCGCGCTGTGTGCCCCCTCTTTCACTGTGTCGCGCTGTGTGCCCCCCCCTTTCACTGTGTCGTGCTGTGTGGCCCCCCCCCTTTCACTGTGTCGTGCTGTGTGCCCCCCCCTTTCACTGTGTCGTGCTGTGTGCCCCCCCCCCTTTCACTGTGTCGTGCTGTGTGCCCCCCCCTTTCACTGTGTCGTGCTGTGCCCCCCCTTTCACTGTGTCGTGCTGTGCCCCCCTTTCACTGTGTCGCGCTGTGTGCCCCCCCTTTCACTGTGTCGCGCTGTGTGCCCCCTCTTTCACTGTGTCGCGCTGTGTGCCCCCCCCTTTCACTGTGTCGCGCTGTGTGCCCCCCCCCTTTCACTGTGTCGCGCTGTGTGCCCCCCCCTTTCACTGTGTCGCGCTGTGTGCCCCCCCTTTCACTGTGTCGCGCTGTGTGCCCCCCCTTTCACTGTGTCGTGCTGTGTGCCCCCCCCCTTTCACTTTGTCGTGCTGTGTGCCCCCACCTTTCACTTTGTCGTGCTGTGTGCCCCCACCTTTCACTTTGTCGTGCTGTGTGCCCCCACCTTTCACTTTGTCGTGCTGTGTGCCCCCACCTTTCACTTTGTCGTGCTGTGTGCCCCCCCTTTCACTGTGTCGCGCTGTGCGCCCCCCCCTTTCACTGTGTCGCACTGTGCGCCCCCCCCTTTCACTGTGTCGCACTGTGCGCCCCCCTTTCACTGTGCCGCGCTGTGCGCCCCCCTCCTTTCACTGTGCTGCGCTGTGTGCCGCGCTGTGTGCCCCCCCTTTCACTGTGTCGCGCTGTGTGCCCCCCCCCTTTCACTGTGTCACGCTGTGTGCCCCCCCCCTTTCACTGTGTCGCGCTGTGTGCCCCCCCCTTTCACTGTGTCGCGCTGTGTGCCCCCCCTTTCACTGTCGTGCTGTGCGCCCCCCCCTTTCACTGTCGCGCTGTGCGCCCCCCCCTTTCACTGTCGCGCTGTGCGCCCCCCCTTTCACTGTGCCGCGCTGTGTGCCCCCCCCCCCTCCCGCACTGGACACATTTAAGCAATTATTATTTCTTGAGCTTTGTGTCCATTTGAAAGATGATATAATTTAAAAAATATATGATTTTAAAAAAACAATGGATGCACTATTTTAGCCTAAAAAATATTGTAAATTAATTTTAATTACAAAGAATTTCAGAGAAGTCACAGAAAGGTACAATCTAGGTGTTAAATAACTGTTCACATGGGTGATCCTTAGGGGTGGACGCTTGTGGTAACTGAAATTCTAAAAGGGCTTATTTATCACAGAATAAGATATACGAGTAGATGGCAGAAGTGTGTTTACACATATAACAAAATCCAGCAGCAACAGTTGTATTATATGCAAATACTGTTTTATACAACACTATTATTTTTTTCTGATAATTGTTTATGCTTAAATCTAAAATATTATAAATATGTTTGTTAATGTTTCTATTGCTTTGTTTTGTATTTCTGTACTAGCTCTGTAAGAAAGAATGAAACAGAATATTGTAATCTTCCTTTTGGGCTTTCAGCTTGCCCGGCTCTCGCAGGAGGTGTAGCTGGCAGGAATCCACATGATCTATTAATACAGATATATTAAATAGAGTTAACACTGGTGAGTAGCAAAACAAGATGACGTGGCTGAGCTATCAATTTCTTTGGTAGCTGCTTTCAGTCCGTGACATTCCGGGCGTATGACACATGTCATTATTGAGAAACTCCGCAGGAGGTGTGTGTTGTAATACTTCATGTAAGACTTGGCAAGCGATGGGTAAAGTCTGGGCAATGTACGCTTATGGAAAAAAGAATCCGGAACAAAGCCGTAATTATATTGTCTGAACACGGACGTCCTGGTCCCAAGGATCTCAGGAGCCTTTCTGTTTGGAAATGATCCTAAAAGACAAAACAAAGGCTGGTTTTAGCAAACAGACTAATTTCAAAAAAAAAAAAGGGGCAGGTGGGGTCTGATGAGAGGAATAAAAGCATTTAAACACAGAAAAGTGAACTGTAAGAGACTCTCACGGTTCATGCATCAGATACATGAACCTACATTGATTAGAATCACACCCATTAATTCCACCTTTTACATTTTTCTTCTAAAGTGCTGTCAGGTTTGACTCTGAGGTGATGTGTGTACTGATTTCCTCGTGCGTACTGTATCTGGGAGAAGTTCCAAGGACCCGGATAGCGGTGTGCATGGTGAAATGCGTTGGGTGGACAAACATTCGCACTTGTGTAAATGCATCTCAGGGCTGCATGTTTTGCAGCTGGTAAATATGTAATAATGCTCTCAGACCTCTGAGGACGCTATAGGGCTTGTCAGGAATCGCCTCATTTTGAAAAGAGAGAAGTTGAGTATATAGGACTGTTGCAGGCTGATCCACAGCTAAGAGGCTGTAACAGCATTGACAGCCCTGAGCAAGATGATTGATTTTTGTCTCCCTCTTTGTTTTCTCCCCTCATGTGTCTGTCTCTCGATACAGCTTTGTGCCTCTGAGCAGTTATGTGATGATGGACCCTGACAAATTGTTGACATCTGCACAATGCACTCACTCTACCAAATTACTGATGCCCGTGTTCCTTGTTCCACCACATCCCCGACACCTGGCCCGCGCTCGTTCCAACACATACCCACACCTGGCCCGCTCGTTCCACCACATCCACAACACCAGGCCCCCTCGTCCCACCTAGCTCACACACCTGGCCCGCTCGTTCCACCTCGTCCCCCCCCACACCTGGCCCGCTCGTTCCCCCACACCTGGCCCGCTCGTTCCCCCACACCTGGCCCGCTCGTTCCACCTCGTTCCCCCACACCTGGCCCGCTCGTTCCCCCA
The DNA here is from genome assembly GCF_038048845.1 of Mixophyes fleayi. Lineage (NCBI taxonomy): Eukaryota > Metazoa > Chordata > Amphibia > Anura > Limnodynastidae > Mixophyes > Mixophyes fleayi. The sequence continues at coordinate 125,729,785 of NC_134410.1, read as the reverse complement.
CACCTGGCCCGCTCGTTCCACCACATCCACAACACCATGCCCCTCGTTCCACCACAGCTCACACACCTGGCCCGCTCGTTCCACCTCGTTACCCCACACCTGGCCCGCTCGTTCCACCACATCCACAACACCAGGCCCCCTCGTCCCACCTAGCTCACACACCTGGCCCGCTCGTTCCACCTCGTCCCCCCCCACACCTGGCCCGCTCGTTCCCCCACACCTGGCCCGCTCATTCCCCCACACCTGGCCCGCTCGTTCCACCTCGTTCCCCCACACCTGGCCCGCTCGTTCCCCCATACCTGGCCCCCTCGTTCCACCACACCCCCCACACATGGCCCCCTCGTTCCACCACACCCGGCCCGCTCGTTCCACCTCATTCCCCCACACCCGGCCCGCTCGTTCCACCTCATTCCCCCACACCTGGCCCGCTCGTTCCACCTCATTCCCCCACACCTGGCCCGCTTGTTCCACCTCGTTCCCCCACCCCTGGCCCGCTCATTGCACCACATCCCCCACACCTGCCCTGCTCGTTCCACAGCATCCCCCACACCTGCCCTGCTCGTTCCACAGCATCCCCCACACCTGCCCTGCTCGTTCCACCTCGTCCCCCCCCACACCTGGCCCGCTCGTTCCCCCACACCTGGCCCGCTCGTTCCCCCACACCTGTCCCGCTCGTTCCACCTCGTTCCCCCACACCTGGCCCGCTCGTTCCCCCATACCTGGCCCCCTCGTTCCACCACACCCCCCACACATGGCCCCCTCGTTCCACCACACCCGGCCCGCTCGTTCCACCTCATTCCCCCACACCCGGCCCGCTCGTTCCACCTCATTCCCCCACACCTGGCCCGCTTGTTCCACCTCGTTCCCCCACCCCTGGCCCGCTCATTCCACCTCGTTCCCCCACCCCTGGCCCGCTCATTGCACCACATCCCCCACACCTGCCCTGCTCGTTCCACAGCATCCCCCACACCTGCCCTGCTCGTTCCACAGCATCCCCCACACCTGGCCCGCTCGTTCCCTCACATCCCCAACACCCGGCCCTCTCGTTCCACCACACCTGTCCCCCTCGTTCCACCACACCCCCCACACATGGCCCCCTCGTTCCACCACACCCCCCACACCTGGATCCTCGTTCCACCACACCCTCCACACCTGGATCCTCATTCCACCACACCCCCCACACCTGGATCCTCATTCCACCACACCCTCCACACCTGGCCCGCTCGTTCCACCACACCCCCCACACCTGGACCCTCATTCCACCACACCCCCCACACCTGGCCCCCTCGTTCCACCACACCTGGTCCGCTCGTTCCACCACATCCCCCCACACTTGGCCCGCTCGTGCCACCACATCCCCCCACACTTGGCCCGCTCGTGCCACCACATCCCCCCACACTTGGCCCGCTCGTGCCACCACATCCCCCCACACTTGGCCCGCTCGTGCCACCACATCCCCCCACACTTGGCCCGCTCGTGCCACCACATCCCCCCACACTTGGCCCGCTCGTGCCACCACATCCCCCCACACTTGGCCCGCTCGTGCCACCACATCCCCCCACACTTGGCCCGCTCGTGCCACCACATCCCCCCACACTTGGCCCGCTCATTGCACCACATCCTCCACACCTGGCCCACTCATTCCAGCACATCCATGACACCTGGCCCGCTCGTTTCACCACATCCATGACACCTGGCCTGCTCGTTCTACTGCTTTCCCCACACCTGGCCTGCTTGTTTCACTGCTTCCCCCACACCTGGCCTGCTCGTTCCACTGCTTCCCCCACACCTGGCCTGCTTGTTCGACCACATCCACGACACCTGGCCTGCAGGTTCCACAGCATCCCCCACACCTGGCCTACTCGTTCCACTGCTTCCCCCACACCTGGCCTACTCGTTCCACTGCTTCCCCCACACCTGGCCTACTTGTTCCACCATATCCACAACACCTGGCCCTCTCATTCCACCTTGTTCCCCCACACCTGCCCCGCTCATTTCACCACATCCCCCACACCTGGCCTGCTCGTTCCACCGCTTCCCCCACAACTGGTCTCTTGTTTCACTGCATCCCCCACCCCTGGGCCCTTCATTCCCACTACCTCCCTGACACGGAGGGAGTCAGCATGTGTCAATCATCCCAATTTTAAGGCACCTGTTGGCCTAGTGCCAGTGCACATGGCACTTCTATCTCTGTTTAGATCTACCAGTCACCAGGCTGGCTCTGTGCCTCTCTCCGCAGGAACAATATTTATAGTCTTTGTATATACTTTGCAACATACAGCACATATAAAACATTACGTACTACGTAAACAAGGCTGGGTGAGGCTTGGGCAGTAACAGCTGTCTTCATCTATCAGTCATTGTATAATATATAGATACAAGAATAATAATAGTTATGGGCTCAGTGTCCCAGATGGAGCAGCCCATGAGCTACTGGGCAGAGTATCACTCAGACATTGGGTAACAGTATCACAGCTGCCTTCACCTCCTACTGGTCTGGCAGCTGTTACTGGCTCATTCTCTACTAGAGGAAACTATACAGACATTGATCTGCACAAGAAGTGTAATTTTGCTGCATATAATACTTAGGATTGAACATGTCACTTTATGGCAATGACAGAACTGCTCTGTGCCTGGTAACATCCTTATTCTAGAGCCAGGGAGGGAACATGTACCCCCAACGGTTTCCCAGAATGTCCTGCGTCCCCCAGGCTCAGCCTGATCCTCGGGATTCATCTTCCCGTACTTTAGAATATCACCAAACCACCATTGAAGAACACAGTGACAGATCTTCTAAACATCCAACCCAAACAGAAGATGATTTGTAGATAGTCTCCTTTGGTGATATAATTCTCAGTGTGTATTGTGGTTCATTCACAGATGCCCTCAGTCACTTGTGAACAAATAGATCATTAATTGCACACTACAAAAGGTTTAAAATATAAAAAAAAAATGTATCCACCTTCCCGTGAACCATGCTGACCATAGCCGTGTGCCTTCTAAGCCTAAAAAATAAATTAATCTGTGGATTCCTTTTGCCTATTCGGCAACACAAAGTGCCTCAGTGACGTCACCGGGACAGGCAGCATATCGGTTCAGTAGAATCGTGTGTAGACGACCGGTACAATTTCAGAAGCCACTTACGGTTATCTTATTGTCATTGGGAAGCAGATTTTGGGTAACACTTTACAGAGCATGATCTAAACCCACACCTGTGCCCGAGTCATATGCACAGCTTACTGTGTACCAGCTGCCACACTGATATGGAAAGTACATACAGAAAATTAATCCCAAAATACAATTTACTTTATGCAGTTTTCATTTTTGCACTCTTCAATTTTGGAAAAAATGTGTTTAAAAGAAAAAAAATAAAACAAAACAATTGCTTCTTATTAAATGCTTGAAACTTTATCTGCTGCTATAGACCGGACATGCAGTTGTTTTATGTAAGGGCGTTAATAAAACATTCACAAATAGTCTGCAGAGCTCGTCAAAATTAAAATTTGTTTAGGAATCCGATACCTAGTCTTATACAAGGTTAAAAGTTTCATAATAGCACAAAGAAACGTGCCCGGCTGACTAACAATGGTACATATATTACTGTCATTATATGGGCACTATTACACACACACATTTGTGAATGTTACAAAATACTTATGATTGGTAAATAAGTCAACATAGGGTTAGTGGTCCCTTTAACCTGCACAACAAAAGGTTTCATCCTTAGAAGACTTGTTTGGGCATCTCTTCCAGGAACGTATATTAAACATTGCTTTATCTTCCTGTCTTTCAATCTGTGCTCTTCAGCAAACTCCTTATATCTACCGGGCAAAGCTCTTCATTTTTTAGTGAATACGGCACAGCCCAGCTATGGTTGGGGTATTCGATATAACCGTATCCACATAGAAGTTGTGTCACATCCGTGGTTAATAAGGGTGGTAAGAGGATTCATATATTATATAATGGCTTAGATGAAAAGCACAGAAAGATAAAGCAAAGTGGTAGAAGGGTATGTAGAAACCAATAAGTCTGCCTGAAAGTGTAAAGAATTGTATAAACATCATACAATAAATTTATTCATTTTTTTCACCTGTTCCATTTAAGTGTCTGCAGTTAGTATACAAGGCTGCGGTAAGTACATTAAAAGCAAACAAAGCTAAACACCTTATTACCTTAAATGGAAAAATAGATAGAGAAGGTTATGGCTGTATTGTGAGTGGAATATATATATATATATATATATATATATATATATATATATATATATATATATATATATATATATATATATATATATATATATATATATATATATATATATATATATATATCTATCTGGAAGTGTTACATGTATTAGCAGCGATTCGGAGTTGTCTAGTTTCCCGTTAAGCGTCATCTTGTCGCTGGTTCCAGAGCGGGACAGTTAGTCGGCGGGGTCAGGAATAAAGACGAGAGAAAATGATAATAAATAGAAATTATTTTATTTTACATTTGAACAATTGTTTAGTACAAGAAAACAAAAAAGGAAAAGAACATGCAGTAGGAGGGGGGCGGGGCAGGAGGGTTACATAGGGGGGAGCACATCACATGATGTGAGGTTTAGTGGGAGCCAGGCAGAGAACGATGCATTGTGCAGACAATATAAAACTAACCCGTTCCCAAATAACACCCGTCAGAGCCCCCTGCCCACCATGATAACCAAACTCGCCAGCGATTAGTCCTCAATCCCGAGCTGCATATAAATAAAGCCATCTTAAATACTAGCCGCCTCCTTAGTCACCTCATAAATCAGTTACTATACAAAAGATGCCGTGAGCGGCCCGGGTATACAGCACCCAATCAGCAACGGAGAAACAGCCATGCCCTGACCAATCAGTGACCACAGCACATACTCTGGAGTCAACCAATCAACAATGAAGACACATTATTACAGCGGATCACATTTACCAAGCTGTCAATGATAGATACTGAAACGGGCACACATCGATCACTTAGCAGCCAATGACCAACTCAGACACATCTCTCCAATAATCAAGCATCCCGTAATCACAAAACGTTATTAACCAATCAGTGGTCAATACACAGACCCCCTTTTTTTGTAGCATCAAGCTGCATATACAGCCATACAATATAGTTAAAAATAGGTTTAGGCGATTATTAAACCTTCCAAAGATTCAGCTAAGCCGACCTCCGGTGGAGGTGGACAAAATTATTTACCTTTTCTTTTTTTTAAAGGCGACTGAGGGGGACGCAGAGGGAAATCTGCAGAATATACCCACAAAAAGGTAGGCACCAACAGTAACATTATAACAGGTCAGTCCGTGTGCCTGTGCCACGTGTGTACAGGAATGATAGAAATATTTACAGCGATGTAGGAATACTATTTATAGATACACACACACACACACACACACACTACATACGAAGCCGTATTTACATTCACACACGCATGACTGACCCAGGCTGTCTGTATCTTGTGTACAAATACATATAAAGTACCGACCATATGTACATCCGCACACTGGTGTGCGTCTGGATTCGCAGTCTGTGCACCGCTAAGGGCTGACGGCTGTGTGTATGTACATAATACATGTTATATGTGCACCTTTGTCCCGTTAAGATATCGGTCTCCCAGCAGCATATTAATAATACCAGTAGGGGGCATTAGAGGGAATACGGGGTGCCCTCCCTTCTGAAAGCCTATTTTCTGTTGCCATAAACAACGTCCTAGAGGTCTCTCTATCTGGATCCTTAGGCACCGGCCTAACATGAAGAAAACGGGAGACAGAGGGGGAGAAATGACAAACAATTTGGTTATTTGGTGAGCACTGACTTTGGCAAGAAGACTTCCTTGTGCGAAGGAGTCTGACTGGCTGTGGACATTGCAGGATCTGGTGTCCGGGGAAGGCTGTACAAATAAACAGCCCCTATGACTAGCCCAGTTCCCAGGGCAAACGGAAAGTCCACGTGGAAACCAAAGAGGTGGACGGAGGCGGCCGTGGAAACCACAATGGACAGCGACGTGGCAAAGCCTTTCAAGATGTTGTCGGCGTATTTCACCACCACGGCCACCAGGAGCCCACCGAAGGCCTGGTTGAAGATGACGCACCACACGAGCGGCGTGTAGCCGTAGAAGAAGCCACGCTCGGCCACCGCGGCTCCGTCTTGCTGCCACATGGCCAAAAGTCCTAGCGCTGTGCCAAAAATGCCGAGCTGAACGTTGCGTAGCCAAACGGAAGCAGAGCTGCCCTTCAGGATGCGTTCAAAGTAAACTCCCGCGAAGCCGGAGGACAGGCAGGACACGGCCACGGCTATCAGGCCCACAACGTAGTTCTGACCGCTGGCAGCCAAGCTTTCCTTCCCGCCAGACTGCTCGGACTGCACGACGGCCACCCCGACAAAGAGGATAACCAGAGAACCCCACTGAAGCCGGGACAGACTTTTCCTCAGTAGAAGAACAGAAAAGAGTGCGGTGGTCAAAATCTTCAACTGATACGTGACCTGGAAGAGAGAGAGATGCAACAGATGAGGAACCGAACTATAGCAGGAAAGAACAAGCTGTACAGGAGACAAAGGGGTGAAGGATACAAGTGACAGCCATCGCCTGGGCTGCACAAACATTCATGAGATTGTAGCCTATTATTTCACAAGGAACCGGTATCTCATGAACATTAGTCAGTGTCTCCATGATGTCACTGGTTCAGCCGGCTCTACAGCTCCAGGTAAGAAAACAGAAGGATTGATTAGGAGAAGGATGATTAGATGAACACTTCTAAATGACCTCACCGTTCTGTCACTCCCACACCCCTAAACTATAATAAGAGGGAGGGAAGGAGCATTTCATATATGTACATGATGAAAGTAGTCAGCACTGAGTGCAGGTAGAGAAGTCCTCTTTAAAGGGGGCATCAAATATGGAGGTTTCTCCATATGGGGAGGGGGTAGGTATCTCCTAACACACACAGGGCTCAGTCACGGGACAGTCGTGGCTCTATTAGGATAGAAGGGTTACTGGGAAAATGTAAGAAAAATAGGGGAAATTCTCCTTTAAAGTAAAGTAAAATAGCAAAACAAAAACAGAGGATGAGAGAGATACGTAGGGTGACGTCAGATACCCACCTGGAAGGTCGCTGCTGGGAGGTTAGATATGGCCACATACTGGAGGTTATTCTGTAGAGTGTATATCAGGGAGGGCACTGCCAGCTTCAGTGTATCCATGTACTGAATAATGATGGCATCATACAGATATACGACCAGTTCCTTGATGTTACCTGCAGGAAGTGATGAGAGGTTATACGTACAGCAACAGTGATCATATCAGGACCCTTCCTGCTCCTCCCTGTCCAGTTCCTGCCCCAACAACCTTTAGTTTAGAAACAATGAGATGAGTGTTTCTGATTGGTTGTATGATGGCAGCCAATCAAATGTCTGTAACAAACAGGTATGAAGTTCTCCAAGTTTGAGGCCATTTGGGTAATAAAATCAGAGCAAGATATAGTTTCTCTACAGAGGGATTTAAATAAACTGGAGGATTGGGTGTTCAAATGGAAGATGAAGTTTAACATAGATAAATGTAAGGTTATGCATTTAGGGATCAAAAACAAGCACACAATCCATAAATTAAATGGGATATATTTAGGGGAATCTATAGAAAAGGATTTGGGAGTGCTCGTAGACGGTAGACTTTGCAATAGTGCTCAATGTCAAGCAGCAGCTGCTAGGGCCAATAAAGTATTGGCATGCATAAAAAGGGGCATAGAAGCAAAGGAAGACCTAATCTAGAATATGGACTACAGTCCTGGGGGCCACGCTATAAAAAAAATAAATTATGGAACTAGAAAGGGTTCAAAGAAGGGTGAAAAAAATTGATAAAGGGTATGGAGTCATTAAGTTATGAGGAAAGGGTAGCCTGTTTAGGCATGTTTACTTTAGAAAACTGAAGTCTAAGAGGGGTGATTATATTACTCTATACAAATATATTAAGGGTCTATACAGAGAATTTTCATGGGAACTTTTTACCCCGAGGACTATACACAGGACACGTGGTCACCGTCTAAGGTTAGAGGAGAGGAAGTTTCACAAGCAGCAAAGGAAGGGGTTCTTTGCAGTAAGGGCAGTCAAGATATGGAATTCACTGCTAGGGATGGTTGTGATGGCAGATTCAATTGATATGTTTAAGAAAGGGTTAGACATATTTTTAGCGGAAAATAGGATCCAGGGTTACAACCGTTCATTAAAATGAAGGATAGTAGTGGATCCAGGGAGAAACAGAACTGAAATATTGGGTCAGGAGGGAATTTACCATGTGGAAACAGATTGGCTGTTGCTTCATCTGAATCCATTTCAAATATAAGTGAGGAATCCCAGGAGATCCAAATAGGTTGAACTTGATGGACTGGGGTCTTTTTCAACCTCATCAACCATGTTACTATTTATCTAGGAGTCTAACTTTCCAGCTTTCAGTACAGAGGATCTGTAGAGGAATAGCCGAGACTAGAAGCTAGTTATTTAATATCTAAAGAGACGATGAATGCTGTTTGTGATGTAATTAAGTGAGATAGAAAAGTCTGCAAGAAAGGAATACGGATACGATAATGATATAAAACACAGAGAACACCAAGCAGTTTGTGCTTGTTAATGATTAAACCTATAAAATATTTTATATTGTAGGCCATCTAAAAACAGGAAGAATGCTCATTATATATATATGCTTGTAAAAGTGAGATTGAGCACCAAGGCCATCTATCCCTGTGTCTAACAAGCTATGAGACGACGTTAGTCCTGCTCAGATCTCAGCTATACAAATCATCTGTCCACGCCCCGGTTTTGTCCAAAGCTGTTCTCAGAGATAGAATCTATGTTTTGCGCAAGACAACTCAGGGGCTAGCATTTCTCAGACAATATATAGCGGGAATCGAGGACACATTAGATTCCTACTCTAGTGAGTGACCATGGGAAAACACAATCACTGAGCAACACAAACCTGGAACAGGCAACTACCGATCTCTATAGCCATAGAGCTGCCATGATTCCTAATGTGTCCTGTCCAGAATAAAGTCAGGCAAAGAAAACATAATACATATATGATGATCTATCTGAATTAACAGTATGCTCAGAACGTGTCCACCACAGAGAGTATATACATTAGTAGGAGCTAGAAATAAATCACAAGCAGGGTGTGGTTGTAGGAGACACCAATATGAGTAGGTGTGGTCTGCAGACGGAGTGACACAAATCCCAACCAATGGCAGACCAGAATAAACTATCCGACGCTGCGTACCTCTCTTCTGCACCAGCATGAGCAGCAGACAGGTTATCCCCTTGAGAATCTCTGCCATGACCACGGCAGTGGTGGAGAAGAATCGCTCTCCGGGCAGGGTACGGGCATATCTGATGCTGAGGATGAGCGAGGCATTCTGTACCACGAGCACCGCCAGGCTGACATACTTTAGACGACGATTGACCCCTGCGGGAGAGAGGGTGCAGACATTAAATATACAATCTTCTGCGACAGCAGATATGCAGTCTAACTGGTCTGTACAGAAACACTAATCCTTATCCGCAACTCCACCCAACAGTGACAATATCCATAATAGCCTGGAAGCAAAAGTGTACGGCTAACACCTGTCATGGGGTTTTCCCATTACGTGAAAAGAGCACGGAAGCACCAGAGATGCGCTGGACCTAAAATCTTAAAGGTCAAATCCACTTTCATATATTTTTTTCTCCTTTAGGGGTGACGTTTGCATTTTCATGGGGGATGGCTGAAGCGAGTGATTGATCTACGGCCAACCCCATCTGCCGCGTCATTTAGCCAGACACAGAGCACTACCCCCTTTCCCCTGGAAATATCAGTACAGCTTTGTATTAAACAAACTTGGACCTCAAGAGAAGTCTTTAAATGAATCACGAATAGATAATTATTTTTGGTGGCGATTTATAAATCCAAAACTATGGTTGTAGCCGTTACCTTAGCCAAGTACCGACTTGCTAAACCGGTCAATGATTCTTTGTACTTCTGAATGCTTAGATGAGAACCCTCCTCTGCTTAAACAAAACTAGGATTATCCCTATCCTCCAATTTGAAATATGAAACTGAAAAATATATTTAATTTTTTGAAAAATCATTTATTTGTAAATAAGATCCTATTACTATATCACAAGCTGACAAAGGTGTTATGATCATGAACCCAGGAGATGGACTCCAGAATGTTACCCTGTCACTTGGTGATGGATATTATAGATGGTGGGGGGTCCTAACGTGAATGATCCCTTCAATCAACCTACGTTCTGTAACTCTCAATAGTCCCAACTTTTACTAAACGTTTATGTTCAAGAATGAGCATAGACAAGACTACATAAACATTCCTCTCTAGCCAGCATTTAAAAGGATTGAACTACTTTACTCATGGAGAAAAGCACTTAAAATAGTAGAAAAAGAAACAAAAAAAACCAAAACAGAACATGTGTGTGCAGAAAATCTTTTCTACACTAACCATAGTCTTGAGATACTTATTCCAATAGGTCCTATAATGATTAACAAAGCATTAATATTTCAGTGTCTCACACGCAGCCAGTGAAGGAGAACATACAATGGTGTGTACTGTACGTAGCTGGAACACACCAAGGTTCTGATGAGAAGAGAAACTATTCCTCCCCACTGAGACCACAAACACTGGAGGTTTTATGAAGGACCAGTACATGCAACACAGGCATCATTGATATAGTTAAAAATTGAGTGGTGAGGATTAAATGGAGAAGACAGAAGCTAGCTAGTTCCTATGCTGCACCCTTACAGCCTCTTCACCCACTCACTGTTCTAACCCAATGCTCTTCTATCCAAAACCTTCTCCATTATTTCTACTGTCTGTGCCCACCAACCATGCACATGTAGCCTGCATGGACTCCATTCTGTCGGAATCCTCTGCTCAGTCCCGCCAATTCCTGATCTGTACCCATCTCCATACACAGCTATTCCTATTGTCACCGCTCACTATATACACCACCCTTCAGAGCTCAACTCCTACCAGTAACCCCATTGCCAGTGGTCTGCTCCTACCTGCCACCTCCCAGTGCCCAGATCCTACCTTCCACCCCCCCAGTGCCCAGATCCTACCTGCTACCCCCCCCCAGTGCCCAGCTCCTACCTGCCACCTCCCAGTGCCCAGATCCTACCTTCCACCCCCCCAGTGCCCAGATCCTACCTGCTACCCCCCCAGTGCCCAGCTCCTACCTGCCACCCCCCAGTGCCCAGCTCCTACCTGCCACCCCCCCAGTGCCCAGCTCCTACCTGCCACCACCAGTGCCCAGCTCCTACCTGCCACCACCAGTGCCCAGCTTCTACCTGCTACCCCCTCAGTGCCCAGCTCCTACCTGCCACCCCCTCAGTGCCCAGCTCCTACCTGCCACCCCCCAGTGCCCAGCTCCTACCTGCCACCCCCCCAGTGCCCAGCTCCTACCTGCCACCCCCCAGTGCCCAGCTCCTACCTGCCACCCCTCAGTGCCCAGCTCCTACCTGCCACCCCCCAGTGCCCAGCTCCTACCTGCCACCCCTCCTCCATTACCAGTGCCCTCTTAAGAATTCATATTGCAAAGCATTAAGTACCCCAGCTACTGTGGGACAACAAGCCTCAGCAGGCCATCCATAGGCTCGTAGGGCATGCTGGGACTTGTAGTGTAATACCAGCACACAGGCACAGGTCCCCACAGTAACAGAACCCGTCTGTCCCCGGCTCCTCCCCCAGCACTCACTGTCTCCGCCGCCTCTCCCCGGCAGCGCCCCGGGGTCCCTGATGTCCTCCTGCGGCTGCTTCATGTCCTTCTCCTCGTCCCTAGCTCCCGCAGCTGCCGCCGCCATTCCACCCGGCCCCACCGCACTTCCGGGTCCTCCGCTCCACGGCAGCAAGGCCAGCTCACTTCCGGGGGCACGTCCGAGGGGGCGGGGCGGGAGCCATGGTTACCAGGGAACGGCTTAAGGCGGCACCTTCCTGGGTACGTCACGGCCAGGTGAGCGCATTGCTATGGCAACAAGAGAAACGCCTCGAGCCCACGCCGTCATAGGGCGGGGCTAACATTACTGGGAGGATGCCCAGCAAAAGTTGTCGCCGCTGTAGGGGCAGGCGCCATTTTGTCGGTTCCCGAATGACTGAGACAAGTTCAATGTACAAATATCTCCTGGAGTTTATTATAGTTTATTATAGAGGACACAATTTCTTACTATATAAGGTCTGTAGACCGTGGGCTCTATGCAACAGCTCTTTAATTCTAATAACTTAGCCCCCATCTGCCCCTAGCTTCCAGGAACAGACCCAGATTTGTCCCTACAATTATCCCCATTTTTCATTATTGAAAATTTACTATGAGCAGGATAACATTTCTTATTTTCAGCATGATGCATGCATTTAATCCTTGTGTGGGACACTTGTTAAAATAATGTTTTATTGAATATTTACAATGCAAAAATGATGTTGTAATGAAATTTAACAAGTGTAACGTGATGGGGATTGTGCTCCATAGTCTGACGGGTGACAGAGAGAAACGTTCCTGCAAAATACCACAGCTCCCACCATTGTCCCGGAAATCAGGACAACTTGCTTACACACACTATAAGGCCCTTACATTGCCACGCGTCCACGGTGAGCAGAACTCCCCAACGTTGCCATAAGCTGTGGCAAGGGCGGAGGAGGCCCCTCAAATCTGGACAGTTGGACAGTTGGGTAGGATGAAATGCTATGGTGTAGTTGCCAATAATGTGATATAATCCCCAGAGTCACGGAGCTGCTGAGTGGGTGTATTTAAAGTACAATTCCAGCTTTTAATTAATTAGGTCTTCAAAATATTGCAAAGGATACCTTCAAACTGTCCCAATTTTGGCAGTAAAGCAGGTCTACTGCCTCATTCATAGACCCAGAGGCATCTTTTAGAGCTTCTATATAGCTCTCAACAATCCTCTGTCACTTAGTAGCTTCTAAACAGGTTTAATGCCCACGACAGGACACAGTCCCCTGTGAAACCACTCACTGGGAGCTCTACCTCGTTGGTGCACCAGTTTATTCCTCATCATCAGGAACAACTTCCTCTGGCTAGGACCAGCCCCCCGCTGGATAGGCTAATCCCAGCTTCATCTCCAAGTCCCGGGATAGAGGCCGATACTCTGCTGGGCCCCTTTGGCGTTGGGCTTGGCATTGGAGGGGTGTAGCACCTACAGTAGCACCTCCAGGATACCACACATTTATCAGATATGTCTTCAGGGGAAGAAGTGATCACAGTGGAGAGGCGGCGATCATTGGCCGAGCGCAGGGAGCGGTCTGGAGTATGAATGGAGAGGAGGTTAGAGATATAAGGGGCAGTAGACAGAGAGAGCCTTGTAAGTGGTGGTGAGGAGTTTAAAAAGGATTCTGTAGGGGAAGGGGAGCCAGTGTAAGGAAAGACAGAGAGGGGAGGCAGAGGAGGAGCGGCGTGAGAGGAAGATGAGTCTCGCAGCCGCATTGAGTATAGAGCGGAGGGGGGCAAGGTGGGAGCAGGGGTTAATTCAGATGCAGATATCTTGTGTAACAGGACAGGCCTGGGGGGCAAATGCTCCCTTGTCCCCAAGCCCACCAGCTCATGCCTCCCTCCCAAATACCCTCTCCCCCAGCCAGTGACTAAAGCACTCCTCATACCCTGATAGAGATGTGATATTAGCGAGAAATGCTTGTGGGGAAGAGCCTGGTTTTATTCTTTATTTTTTAGTTTCCTGCAGGCTGACAGCAAATCCACAGACCTATCACCGTGTCCGGGCTTTCAATCAGTCGGTGTGGAATGCGCTGCTGGCTGTGGGTATGATGGGGAGACATATTCAAACTTGGGATATTTCTTTGAGCTCCCTGACACGTTTTTATTTTATTTGAGGTACATGAATTTCCAGACTGTGATTTCTATGAAAAGATGAGATTGTCATTGGACTGATTTTTTACTAACTCTTTCAAAGACATTTTTATCAAGTTGCTATTGGGACAATTTAGATCATGGTTTCCAGGACTTTGTGGATGTAGGTGGGACCTAGATCATCCCATTCTCTCTCCTACCTGACGCGTTCTGCTTTTTACCTATTGTGGATTGTATACGTGGTATTTTCATTGTGCATAATTTCTTTGGATCTGTTTCCATACAGAACGTTTACAGGTTTGGTCACATCACCTTCCTGCCATATAAACCTGTTTATTGTCTATAGTCCCCCATATAAAACATTCTTTAGGACAATAACGTATGCTATTTTTATCTGTATTACCCTACTGTTTTTTTGCATACTGTTGTAATATTATTATTATTATCATTTTTTGGATAAGTAACTAACATTCTGTATAATTTTGTTCTGTCATATTCGATATATTTACTACGAGCGCAATTGGGACATCTTTGTTTGTCGATTAATTTGTTCAAGGAGGGACACCTTGATCCCACTGCTGCTACGGTAATACCGCTTAGCCTGTAATTCAGCGCAGTGTGTATATCTATCTTTTATATGACAGCGCAGCGCACGCATGCGCTGTGCATCGTGTCCCGTTGCTAGGCAGTGGGACGCCTTCTCTCACAGCCTGTCGGCGGTCAGCTGCGTCTGATCACTGGAAACCCCCTGGCTCCAATCAGAGAGCACCCTCATGTATTTAAACCTTACTCTGGCACCATTAGGGTGCCCTAATATTGGTTCACCCAACTCCAGCGTTCCTGTTTGTTCTTCTGCATTCTTGGTTCCTGATTCGGCTGGCCTTTGACTCTCCCTGTGAATTCTGTTTTGTACTGCGCTGTCTGTTCTGGTTTTGACCCATGGCCCGTTCCCAACTACTCTCCTGATTAACTATGTTGTACACCTTTCTAGTACCGGGTATGACCCCCCCCCCCCCCCCACCCTTTGCCCCCAGCACAGCTGGAATCCTGGGGTAAGGATTCAATAAGGTGCTGAAAACATCCCTTAAGAGATCCTGGTCCACATTGACATGATAGCGTCACGCAGTTACGTCAAATTGGCAGCTGCACATACCACATCCCAAGGTGCTGTATTGGACTGAGATCTGGCGAAAGTGAAAGCCAACTGAAGTACACTGAACTCATTGTCTTGGTCGTAGAAGCAACTTCGGAGAACGTGTGTTGTATGATACGGCCCGTTATCCTGTTGTAAGTAGCAATTAGGTGATGGGGAGAGAGGCATGTCCTGGCCGCCATTACAGTCGGACATGTTTGCACTGGTAACAATTAGCGAGTCGCCCCTGTTCACCACAGCCTATAACAGTAGATTCGTCCCTCACATGACAGAGGATCTGCAGACCTGTCCAGCGCTGATCTCCTCGCTGTCACGGGGCTTCTTTCATTTACAGCCTAGGCTCCAGCTGTAGGACCACGAGGCCTATGGTCCTGTGTACGGCCAGGTCGCACGATCACTTAAGAGCTGCTCCGTGTCCGGATCAGGTAAGGTAGCCTGATCCGAACACGGCCCTTCTGAAGTTACTCTCCCACCGCTGAGTTGCAGGCTCCTTTAGGAGAGGAGTGATCCCAAAGGCATTCTGGCCTCCTGATCTTACCCCCTGCGTCCCTTTCCATTTGCCACCTCCGCAATTGACAGGTTTAATCATCTGCGGCTCTCGTCGGGAGTAGATTACCACTACACAGCCTAAGCCAAAATCATGGCTACATAAAAGCTCTTGTGCAAAGACCCCTCCATGGCACCAGGATAAATTACATTTAACTCTACGGCCTGGTCGCCATTTAGGATTGTGGGTCGACATTTTGGGACACTCCAGAGTTCCGCTGTCACTCTAGCCGCAGAATACCTCCAGGAGCGAATACATTAAGTAGTTTAGAATGACTAATTACTGATTAAGCATAAATGTTAACTTTCTGTAGCTGCTGTATTGCAGGACACAGCTCTCACATAATCTTATCCGTTCATACAGTCTGACTGTACACGTGGGAGGCTCTGCTGCCACACTGTGGCTGTTCTCTATATTACACCTGTGGTATATAATTTCAAGGTACAGATTTAAAATGACAAGACTTTTTTCAAGCACTAATGCTGTCTCCATAATACATTAACAGTCGTCATATAAAAGCCAACCCCAACATGTGGGCATAATAGCTATGGGGGAACTTTGCCAACAACAGCCACTCCTGGAATTGCAATTGAGCCGCCTCTGTGCATCTTTAAACTAAACCTAGATAAGGTTCTGATCTGACCGAATGGTGAAAGAAAAGAACTTATGAAGAAAGACTCAACTAAAGGTAAGAGATCCGTCTCCTTAAACACGACCTGCGTCATTTTTAAAGTTCTCGAACTCACATTCCATTATTGATCCTCTCCCCAACTACGCCATTGACTGATCTCATGGATTCTGAAACTTCTCTTAACGCAAACAATTCCCAAGGTAACAATGTAGAGTTGCGATATCCAGAAACATATAAAATCTCTCTCCACTAAACAAAAACTCCAGGAAATAGAGATGAAGTGACCGATCTTCAATCTAAAATCTCTGGTCTCTCTACCAGATCGTGGGTGGTAGAAATAACTTGCGCATCAGGGAAGTTCCAGAAAATAAAGTAGAGAAGGGGCTTACCGCTTAAAGACTTCCAACGAAGGAACACCGGCCGCGTCTAAAGACTCAAGTGATCTTGCACACTTTTGTGAGACACTTGATCTTCATCTAGCAGAATCGTCCTCTCCACATTAAGCTTCAATGCCTCAAGTTTGTCCGCCGCTCAGTGACAAACCGTTCGGCATGCCAAGAAAAGTTGAAAACAAAGATCTGGAAACCTTACGCAAGACATTACACGACTTTGTTTTAAGTATCTTTACCTCTCTCGCTTCTCCAACATGAAGTTACTTGAGTTCATTAGTATTGTGCTTGTTTTTTTACTTCTGGCAGGGTTTGTTTACACTGATTTTTATTGCTAGTTGGGGTTCATTGTTCTCCCACACGTATATACCTACTAGGAGTACCACCAGTCCACCTTGATAAAAGATAAGGGCAGCTCGGTGGCTGTGTTACACCTCTCCAAATGTATTATCTTTCTTACAACTAGTTTAAGACACATTTTATTTAAGAATACACAAGGTTTAGTAATTGTAGTTACAGACGCATGAGGCTCCGTGGGGTTTCTCATCATCCTACTTGTTACAAAACAATGTCCTTCTGTCATATACTTAGCTTAACCGAACGCGGTTGTTGTTTTGTAACCGTTAACAAAACCCCTTAATACCAAAGCAGGGGTTACTCTTTATACTCTACAGTTTCTGGTATTGATAAATTCTATTTCTTAACTCTCATGTTCTTTATTTTGTATGTTGTTATTTGTTGGTTTATTTCCTTGCCCCCCCCCCCCCCCATCTCTTCCTTCCACACTCAATATCTACCCTCTGGGGATCATCCATTTTTGTTTTCTTCAAGAAAGGTTTGATCACTGTGAAAAGAACGCAGTGAGAGTTTTGTACTCGTGCGAATAAAGCAGAGGGACAATAGCAATCATATTTATGTAACTAGATAGTATGTTACCAGACAAGTTATTATTAAAGGACGCCAGGTGGAATGTAAATCGGGGATACGTACGTATCCCCTACATAGTCGGCACAACCCACATTTTTTTTCCAGCAATAACCCTAATAGCAAATTATTAGCAGTGCCAATTTTATCAAAAATACTGCATTTGACAGGTATTCCCTCCCATTCAACTACTTACTTTCGTCAACTTGTATGTTCCACGCAGGGGCCGATCTCATTCTTGATCAAGACATTTGAAACAATGGAACATCTCTTTGAGAACATTACAATTGCAGGTAAGCATCCCTTAGACTTACCCCCAAGAGATACAGTTTGGCTGAGTAGCGGAGGCTACAACTTGCAAGCGATCACGATTACACATTTTTCTTATTCCACCATTACATATACTCCAGATTAGACTATCTATTCCTAAACCATAGGCATCTTCACTTGCTCAAAGTAACCTGGTCTGACCACGCTCCAAAGCTGCTTGCCGTCCTCCCGAGAGCGGAGGTCTCCTGGGCCAGGGTCATGGAGATTGAACAAGTTACTCTTTCAAGATCCATACTGTAAAGACCAACTGGAAGCGACTGTCGAATATATTAGTTTCAACGTTCCTCCTGATCTCTCAAGTTACAATCTAGGAAGCACACAAATGTGTAATTAGGGGGCACAAAAGGAAATTCTCCTGATGAAAACCAAGGAACTAGAAACGAGTCACAAATCTACATTGTTGAAGGAGACTGAAAGGATTAACAGACACTCAAATCTCCCCTTAATAAGCTTTGGAATGATAAAGTAAAACTTTATTTTCATAAACGCTGTAGGCACTAATTTACAGTCGGCAAAAAGACCAGGTAGACTTCAAGCCAGCGCCATAGGCAAATCCCTCCATGCATACCTGAAACAAAAACAAATATTTCAGAATATCTAGTTAAAAGTGTTTCTCTTCAATACCAGCTGAAGTTAGGTCTCTCTAGTGAGTCTCTTTCTCCTTCTTAGAACTAGAGAAGGAAATTTCATTTTGGGGATATACGCCCAAATGGGTTTACCATTACTTATTTCAAAACCTTTGGCGGGAGACTGAACCCTCTTCTTCTCCAGGATTTTAATGCAATATCAGCTCATTTCTCTAATCAGTCATTGAATGCTCACATTACAGTCATCCCTAAAGAAGACAAGTATCCTTCCCTATGTGCCAATTACAGACCGATTTCACTTCTCAGTATTGATATTAAACTTTTTTTTGCAGAAAAACTTGCCAAACACCTCAATAATCTGCTGCCTGACTTGATTCATACCAACCAGGTAGGCTTCGTGCCAGGCAGAGAAACAAGAAATAACACCACCAAAATGATAGTTTAAGGAGTATATGAATCACAAACCCCCTTTACTCCTACCTCGATACTGAGAAAGCATTCTTTAGGGTGACCTGGCAGTACATGACGGGCATACTCAAACATATGGAGCTGGGTGATTCATTTCTCTAGTGACCTTGCTCTCTCCCCCAGAATAAAATTAAATGGCTCTATTTCTGATTCAGTTCATACAAAGACTGGGACAAGGGCTACTCCCTGTATCATCTTGTTTTCATTCTCCGCACGGAAGCCTTGGTGAATCCCAACATACTGGGCTTAAGTTTAGTCGGGCATGAATATAAACCAGCAATAACCTACTGCTCCTAATAGTAAACATTCCCCAACCTAATGGTAGAGGCCAAAACTTTTAGTAAGCTCTCGAACGAACTTTAAGATAATTTATTCTAAATCAGTTGCTCTCAGTCTTTCCATGCCCATATCAATATTTAGGGGCCTACAACACTATTTCCTTTTGCTTGACAGCCAACTAAAAGTATTTAGGACTCATATTATCCAAAGAACTGACCTAAAATGTTTAAATTAAATTTTTCCCCATTGCTAGTCAAAATTATAGGTGAACTGAACAGTTGGGAGATGTAGGAGATGTTCCTGGTTAGGTAGAATCACACTATCAAAGTGAGTATCTATACATTTTTTTTTATAAGAGATGCGCATGGCCAGAATA
Source organism: Mixophyes fleayi (assembly GCF_038048845.1). Taxonomy (NCBI): domain Eukaryota; kingdom Metazoa; phylum Chordata; class Amphibia; order Anura; family Limnodynastidae; genus Mixophyes; species Mixophyes fleayi. The sequence continues at coordinate 125,710,235 of NC_134410.1, read as the reverse complement.
AATGATTGGGTAGTCTGTGGCTGTGCTCAATTTGTATTAAACCGGCTATTGTGTACTAAGAACACAATCCCCATACCAATACACCCTCACCACAAGCCTGCACCATTGACACAAGGCTGGATGGCTCCATATTTACACCAAATTGTAACCCTACCCTCTGCATGTCACAGTAGAAACAGATTAGTCAGACCAAGCAACATTTATCCAATTACCAACTGTCCAGTTTTGGTCAGCCTGTGCCCACTGTGGCCTCAGTTCCCTATTCTTAGCAGACATGAGTGGTCTTCTAATCCATCCACTTCAAAACTTCACAAGACATCCGTTGACACCTAACCACTCATGAGTAAACGTACAGTTTATTTTTGGATAGTACTCTTCAGACATCGCCAACTCTTCTTCGTTCATGAAAAACACTTCTTAAGTTGCACTACAGCGACAAACTCCGACGCCTCTTCCGGATATGCTCGGACCCATGTGGATAGGTTTCAAGGGTTCTTATAAAGAGTCTCTTACTTGCTTTTAAAGACACAGCGAGGAATTCGATATACTTAACAAGAAAGGGCAGAGTTCTCTTTAAGGCAGTAGGTCGGAGACCCAGCGTTCGCAATAAAATTAACACAATTCAATTTTTTTTTAAATGAAGCTCCTTTGTTGTCACAAGTTTAGCAGCTGATACAGGAAATAAAACCAGAGAGACGAGACACAAGGAAACCTAGGAGAGTGTTTACCGAAGCTTTCTCCTACACAAATATGTGACCTAGTGGTCGTATTAATATAAAGCAAACCAGGATCAATATATCATATAAGAAGTGGTACTCTGCCTGTAATCACACATTACAGACCACTCAGTCATTCTTTATTCTATACACAGCCAGCCATGTCCAAGCTAGGAAATGTTTAAGAGGGAAACTTTTTAGTATAACTACATTTTTCCCCACCGTTCCACATTCACACAATTTAATAAATGAACAGATCATTAATACTGTCAACAGAAAGTGTCAGGAATTTTAAAAGAACAAAACAAAAAACACCTTATCATATAAACAAAATAAAATTTATTAAAGAAACAGGAAGCTCCACAAAGGAGTGAACCAGTTACATAACTCGCTTATGGCTGATCAAAATATAAACTTTGAAGGCTTAAAACTAGGCCAAGTTCACCGCTACTGTTCTATCAATAACACTAGGTATGCTATTAGGCGGAGGCTGGAATAAAGGGGATGAGCTTGACCGCTGTGCGTGCTAAATGTGTAACCCCTCTGTGATGGGGGGGGGGGGGGGGGGGCATGGCTACGTTGGAAGTCATCTTTGAATAATGCATCAGGAAGGGTAATGTATTATCTCTGCAGATACAACTTTACGTTCACGAGAAGAGGTCAAACCCCCCCCCCCCAGAGTAAGCACAACTTTCACCCCAACAGAAAGGCTCTGGCCTTTCATTGCCTTTGACACTCCTTGATAACAATTGCCGTTGGTCATGGATATTGGTGGGCAACATAAGGTTTAGGGGTCAATTGACATATTAAGTAGCCAATTCAAAAAAGAACAATCAAAACCAGAATAGAGATCTTTATATTATAATAATACTGTGTGGGAATATAACGCTACCCTGCTTCCATTCTTTAAATAAAACGGACAAAAAATAAAATAAAAAAATAAGTAGAGGATAGTCTTCTGTAATCCAAAGAGTGTCATCTTATAAAACAAAGGGCCACACATTCAGGGCCACCCCCTGAGCCATTTTCACAACTACTATACATCTTCATCTGAGATCAAGGTCAATGTTATGCACAAACCAGACAGTTCTGTACAGTATAACAAATATAAAGATTATTTCTCTTTTATTTAAAAAGCAGCAACGTTCCGAAGAGAGCTATCGAGAGAAGAGAAACGGCGTCTACTGTGCGCTCAGGCACGGGAAAGACGCCCACACCCGTGTAGGGCAAAAGCTGGAAGGAAGACTAGAATACGTTAGTTCAAAGAGAAAAAAAACAAAACGTTTCTTACATGCGTCCAGTGACTGCCATAACGGTAATAAAATAAAAGCAAACTAAACAAAAAACACCCTGAAAAGGATTCATGATAGAATTTCGTAGAACATTTGAATAACTTTATACCTGTGGCCCAGCCTCAGTTTCTTCCAGTGTAGAAAAGAAATAAAAATCTGTGACCCAAAGCTTTTCAAATAGATTCTCTTGAATATTTTTTCGCCGTCAATTCTCAGTTTTGAGAAGGGCTCATGTGTCACCTGTACAACAATAACTCTCGCTCATCCTAACACACCTTAGGTGCAGCTTTGTAATACCTGAATTATTTTTTTTTTTTTGCAACATCTGTTCCACTAGCTCCTAGCACAAGTCCATGTTTCCCTACGAGCTCTCCCTACACTGGTTGGGTTAACCCTGCAGCAGACATACATTAGCATACCACTCATAAAGAGACTTGGCTTTTGATTTGGTCCACGTTACTGAAACTGGGATGGAAACGGCACCACCCAAGATCTGGTTCGGAGATATCTACTAACCATTCACAGGTACAATTCTGCTCTCATCTAAATAGCGCCACCTCTGGTAGCTTCTTGAAGCCCACACTACCTACTGAATGATGTGGGTACATATCTTGCGCTTCTTAGGATACCATCGAACCTACGCATACAGTCTTAATCCAACCAGTGTCTTCATGGAATAAAATTGAAGAATGCAGAGGTGGTAAAGGGGGGTTAACGATCCATAATGCTGAGCCACTGCTACTTAATACACAGGTTCTATCCAGGCGAAGGTCTCCAACATTCCCATGTTCCCTTCTCCCAGGAGCGCAATCCAACCACTTCACTGTTTCAAGTCTGCCAGAGCAGTCATTTAACGTCCCTGAGCACTGGCTCAACCCTCTGCCTTTTGTTTTCTCAGAGGTCACTGCCTGATGGCCACGGGTTTGTACAGCATTCTGGGCACCTCTCCTCATACACCAGGACGCGACAGTTTGGAGAACGCGGCCCTTGTTTGGGAAGAGCCGAGCAAGGACGGTAAGCTTCAAGGTCGCAGATTAGCTCTACTACTTCGTCCACGGTGGTGAGCCGACTTGGGTGTTTATCGTAGAGTTCATGGAAAGAGGGAACAGTGTATTCTCTTACTATAATATAAAAATGAAGTCCTGGTTGAATGTGAATGATTGTCTCTGCCATGGTGGAGACCCTGGACCTCTGGACTAATTGCAAGTTAGGGCCAGTGTGAGGCAATATTTCCCAATGAGCGGGCAGTGGAATCTCGATGAGCTCGGCCACAAATTCTTGCAGAACGTGGTCTAGGCCATTTGCTGCGTTGTAGGAACCCAGGCTGAAGATCTCCATGATCTGCAAAAGGAACAAGGACTGAATGAGCTTAATATTCACAACTTAAACACCAGCACAGAGGGGTTGTGACAAACATTTAGCTACAATACACAGCATTTCAAAATACAGTGCTTGCCTCTTGTACCTTTAGAATGGAGTTCCCTCACCATCTCAATGGAGGCATTCCACTGCTATAAGATTTGAAAATCCCAGCACGGTTGCTATTGGCAATGTTACTTTGAAATATAATAATGGCACAAAGGATACATAGCGCTGCACATTGGGTCCTGCCTTTGGGGTTCATAGATTTATTCAGGGATCCAGATGGAGCAGAAAGTGGTCCCAAGGGAAGGACCCCTAAATTCTAGTACAGGAAGCAGTTATCAGGTTTTGAAATACGCAGACATGACCTTTAAAGGTGGATTGAAATCCTTGAGATAAAACCTACTCCAGAAAGATTCATTTTCTTTGCTCCGAGACCTAACAGATCCGCTGAATTAATACAATTGTTCCCCATGCACAGAAGGGAGCGAACATAATACAGACAAATCTGTAAGGAACAAACTTTACTTAGGCTGGAGTTCTACTTTCAAATTCTAGAAAAAGGTTGTCACGGTTACTACGACCGAAAGGGCTTTCAGCTACAAAAAAAAGTGTCCTCGTGTTCAGATCTCCCAGTCGCTCTGATGGGGACACGCCAACATGGAGGAACACTGTTCCCGTCGCACTAGACTGATCAAAGCTCTAATTATGCAGCAAGTAGCTAGCGTGCTAGCGTCCAAAGCACTCGTGTAAAACCTTCCGAAAAGCAACAGGTAGCCCGGCCACCACCGGCAACATAAATTAAAACGTAAGAGGCAAGCAATTGGGATAGAGGAAGTCCGCTAACTCACCACTGGAGTGCTCTCATCAGCCTCCTCCACATCGTCGTTCTCGGTGATAAACTCTTCCGTCTTCACGGAACAATGGAGATCCTGTAGCGGTGGCGAGAGGGGAAATAATTACCCGGGGAGCACAGAGACCACTGCTGTGTTTGTAATAGAGCATATAATCCCTACCCACATACCAAAGGTCCTTCTTGTCTGTGATCGACGATGCTACTCTCTATAAACTCCTGTTTTATTACTTTGGTATCCACATGGTCTATGGCCCAACCGCCATTTGTTTCCTGTGAACAGAGGTGGCCATATCAGCTTCTAAAACTATACGGTTGACTGGAGCACTCCATCAAAATTGAATACGTATATACTTATTTACAAAGAAATGTGGTTGCAATCCTTACATCTGTAGACCCGTAACCGCCATTTCTCTGTTCCAGACGTTCCAGTTTAATAACCGGTATCTTAGCCGTTATCTGCGCTTCCTCATCTTGTCTCTACAGAAGGAGATATAAAAGGGGAACGACTGACGATAAAGCCAACACTAATATTTTTTAAAGGACAGTTCCACCCAAATCATGACCCCCAGGCCGTTAAACTGACCAATATTGCATCCATATTCTCAGACGCCTCTTTCTTGATGCGCTCCAGCAGTACAGGGTGATTGGTAGACTTGAGGTACAGCGGGATGTTCTTCTCCTAAGAAATACACGGTCACAAGAATCATTAAAACAGGAGGCGGTTGGGGTTAGCATGCATCGCTTTTATACAGCCAAACATCACTTATGCAAAGAGGATGCCCAAAACTACAGCTGGCAAAAGAAACCAAAGCAAACAGCATGAAATGATCAGCCATGTAGGAGGTCAGTTTGAGGAGTTTATGCAACGTTAATCAGCAGGTTATAATTTGGAGTTGAAAAATTTCCTTCCCCCCCCTATAGTATGAATCACTCAGAAGAGACTATTACTGTCAAAGTAGTACAGGTAAAAAATCATATCATGAGGGTTCTAGACCTATAGAGGACAATATTTACCTAAACCTCAAAAGCAATGTAAAATTATGGCTCAATATTGGAGACTTAGGGTCCTCTTCCTGACATCCAGGGTGGGAATGTTTCACAAAAGCCAGCAGTGTACAAGATACAGATTAGTGTGAAAGAAAAAGAAACGGGAAATAAAAAATAAATAAAGAGCCGGAGAGGTCACATGGTTTGTATTGTAAGCTCTCCCAGAGTATTACAGCCACAGAACCCACCATGGCAAAGCGCAGGCACTGGCGCCAGCGGCACTTCTGCCGTTTTAGGTTACGGCCACCGAATTTGGGTTTGTCCTGGCAGAAGTCACACTCGCCACAGTCCAACTTCTGTAGGCAGGCCTCGCACGCCCCACATTTCCGGTTCTTGCGGCGGCCTGCCAATTGCTGCGGAATATAGGGGGGGGGGGGGGGAGGGGACAAGGAAGAGAGATGAGGCGCTCTACCTCCACCAGTCAGCTAATACCAACATTCTATATCTGCATGCTGGAGAAATGAGGTCTGGGCAGGAGGAGGAGATGGGTGGGGTTAGATTCTGCAAGCAAGAGACGCACAAGTAATCTCTGCAAGATGGAGAAGATACAGAGGGAGGAGCATGAGCTGTATGGAAAATCCATGCTAGGCGGAGGAAAGGATGCATGGAGAGGAGCTTTGCAAGCAAAATTAAGTAGACAGGGCGCAATGAAGCTCTGCAGGCAGGAGAAGGATGCACAGGGAAGATCTGAAAGATGGACAGCAAATAGCCCCGAATTCTGCAAACAAAAAAACTGCACCACAGCAGAAGCAGCAAGAAGTGTGCAATATATCATCACCACCAAAATCAAATCTTTGAACTGCTTTGGCCTTTAAAAGTTACTAACCTGCGGCCTTCTTCTCTCAAATTTCGGCTTCATTTTGTTAAAATAGGGTTTTTTCTGGCAGGGGGAATAGATAAATGAATCAGGTAAGTGCATCACACACACACACACAATAAGGATGATATGTGTTGCATGTTGTGAGCCACAGATTCATACAAGCTGGGGCACGAGGGGATGGACACACAGAAACTCTCCAAATTAGAGTGTAATGAGTGCAGGTGAGGGGATTTGGCAGGAGAGATACATGCAGGCTTGTGGGGGAGGGGGTTGGGGACAGGACTAGATAGCAACATGCATACAGCTAGGTATAGGAGGTAACTGTGCACTTGAATGGCATGAGCAACAAGCGAAGGTGTGTGGGGGGGGGGAAGAGAGACAAGCAGCCACATGCACAGGACAGAGGAGGCCACAGGCAGAAGTGCATGCTGGGAATTAGTGATACAGCCAAACATCGCAGTGTAGGGATCACATGTCCCAGGGCACAGTCATACAGATACAGTGGGAGTGAGACGATAAGAAACAAACCTTATGCTTGGACGTAAACGAGCTGGAATCTTGCTCCGACAAGGGTTTCCATTTCTGCAAAAGGGAGCATAATAAATAATAAATAAAACAGACCTAGTTCCTGCACTGTTGCCATCAAATTCTGTACTATTCTCGAGGTCACAAAATACTTACTATGTTCAACTTCTTTGTACTGAAACCTTTTTTTTCTGGCGATTGGATCTCGGGTTTCTGTGCACAAACAAAAAAAATATAACTAATGACTGTACACCCGGAAGGAACTCTATCTGGGGAGCAGGTCCGCTAATAGTTGTGCAATGCTGTTACCTTAATTTGACACCTGCGTTTCAGACACTTCTCTTGAACCTCGTGGCTCGGCATCTGTTGCCTTTTAATACACACAGAACAGGCCTCACAGTCCTCGGTCACGGAGCAGCCCTGGCAATTACCGCAATCGCCACCCTGTGAATGCGGGATATACATTAATGTCACTGTTATAATGTATGAACGAAGGCAATGGGATCAGAATACTTCTTTCTTCATATGTTGTAAAGGATTGAACTGTACTGTCAAACTAGTTCACCCAAAAGCAGTTTAGAAGTTGTCCACTTCATAAACTGTTCTTCCTCTGCCTAAGATGATATTATTGGCTACACAGAAAGCCTGGTAATCATATGGGTGTGGACAGTCATCGGTCTCTGAACAGCGATAATAAAAATGCCTCTTCTGCATTCTACTGGTTTATTAGGTATGGAGCCAGAGTGATTGAACATAAACAGGCCTTGACATAGGCACCGCTTAGGTCACGTGACCCATTTCTCGGAACCATCGTACCTTGCGGATTACCTGCACACAGCGTCTTTTCACGCACTTCCAGGAGCTGCCGAACTCTGGGTTGTGTGAGCGGAGGAGACACACCGTGCAATAGCCACAGTTCTCGGACAACCTGCAGGCAACACACGCTCCACAGCCGGCGTTCTGCACAGAAGGAGATCAATGAGAGGAGGCCGTGAACGCTACACAATCACTCCCAGCTACATCTTCCAACAAAACGCCACGCATTCACATGGCATTAGCCTACTACCAAACAAGCCTGTAATGTCTGTCTGCTACGCTACTCTTACACAGCTCAATCATCACTTACCCTATTCACACCAAAACATTTTATACAAAACATTCACACCAATCACACCATTATAGAAATATGTAAGCATCAGTAAAAGAACGGAGATCAGATATATATTATAAACAGCCCACCTACTAGTAGAAGCCGTACCTGTTGCTGAACTTTCGATCCAAAGACCAGACTTTAAAAACAAAGCCTTATTGGGGCATTGGTCACCTACACTACTGACTGCTAGCCACAAACACTCAGCCATTGCATATTAAAAAGACAACATAACCTAATGTAGATGCTGCATGGGTCTATGGATAACAGTGAGAGTGTCCTACCTTTAAAAGCTTCTGTTGTTTGTTGAAGGCTCTTCTGGAAGCTATGGATAAATAGTAAAACATGTCATTTTGTCGCCAGAATAATTAGCCACCTGTAATAAACATCAAACTAATAAGGGGCATTTATGCTTCACAAGAGCAATAAAATGTATGAGTGAGAATTCCTACCTATAGTCCTTTGGGCAAAATATACAAATAATCAACTCTAATAAAAGGGGAGTTTTTGGTAAAGAATCCTTGTGTAGGTTATTTGCATATGTCTTAGGAAGTGTAACCCAATTCTCCTGAACCCTTTGTTCTAGTGAGGCAGCTTCACATGCTAACCAGAGCTAGGAAGAAACAGATTTGTCTGCAGGTGTAAGTAGCCTGTACCCTGATATAACAATGAGCTTAAAGAGAACATATTGTTGTATGTAATAATGGATATGGTTGAAAAGCATGTAAAATTAGTCAAGAGGATGTGGTATGGAGAGGGTCAAGTGTTTATTGGCATGGAACACAGGACCTGTACTGCCTAGACTATGATCTATAATAGCTTAGGATACGGTATGTAGTGATGGTAAATCTGTAGGCCTCTAATATCTCCATTATCCATCCGTGGTCCTTCATCACCACTCATAACAGCACAGTGATACAGCTCCATAATATAACTTTACAATCCGAACCTTCCCGGTCATCACCGAATGCAACAGAGAGGAAATGTCTACACTAACACTATTGTAACCCCCCTTATCAAATAAATAAAGAGGAGCGATAACGACCCAGCTAGTCATCTCAGGTGTTTGCCTAAAGAGGTCCTAATTAACATTTCCTACATTAGTCCTGCACCTAAGGAGAATGAAGTGCTACCGGGTAAGGATGAAGACTCTGTATAAAAAGACATCTGCAAACACATCATCCTCCAAATAAAGAAGCCAATTGCACAAAGAGAACTCTTACCTCTGCAGTCCGCACAGTACCACACCGTCTGCTTGGATTTACCAAATTCAACTCCAGTAAACCACACTTGACACCCAGTGCAGCACCTAGAGAGAGGGTTCAGTCATTAAATGTGCAAGTCTCCGCAGCATAACTAGTCCGAACGTCATGACTTCCATTTACATCACTATACACCATAAGCATCACTCCACCCTACACTACTTCCAGGTAAACCCTCTTACTGCATTATTCCACCATACACTAATATATAAACCCTTCTTACTGCATCGTTCCACCCTATATTACAGCTATACAAACCCTTTGGCCTAGCTGCAGATTCCTGGTTTGCCATTTTAGCAACCAACGAAATAAATGATCACTGCAAAACCAGATTGACATCCATGGCTCTTCAATGCAGATGTCACTGTTTCTACAAGCACTCGTGCAGACATCAAGATTTCAGAAGTGACCGATTTTTACAGACTGCAAAACGTCATCTCTGTCGGTTCGAGCACAAAACTCACACATTAACACTATGGATGGTCAAGATTGGTTAAAAGATTTTTTTAAAACCCCAAAATTGCCAAACAGACCTATGACAGGATTGACCCTCTGTACCTCAAGCAAAGTTATTTCAATCCATACTACCCCTAAATCATACCCGAGATTTACTGCATGATGTTTATATCCTGTCTCTTTACTGTGCTTTTATCCTCTCATGCGATATAACTGTATAGGGGCTTTCTTCATGTCCTACTGAATTAACTTACACGACCAAGGATTCATCTTCCTGCACAATTTGCTGGTCTTGGGTGGGAGAAAGTGGAAAGGACAAGCGCTGCTTTTTGGCTTGGGATTCCCCCGTAGATTTGGGGGATAAGCTATGCTTCTTCGGCGTCCTCCTCTGAAAATAAAACAGTATAAAGACATTTGTAAAAACCGCTCTATAGGTAATGGTGTAGAAAAAGAGGTATTGACCATAGCAACCAGAACCTAGCGGTCATGTTTTCAGTACGGTGAATAAAAAAATCAAATAAAAATAAAAAAAAAAGTCTGATTGCCCAACACAATCTCTTCTACAGTTTTACCTGTGGAAGTGTTTCCATAACTACTCCCCCCACCTACTACCCCCCGGACTGGACAGAAACACGTTCTTCTGCCACGGAACGTAGAGTCTTACCTTCTCTGGTGGTATCACGGTGCCGTTCTTAAAGTCAAACATTGACAGGTCAACAGAGTCCCCCAATAACTTTGCCATCTCACTCTTGCTTCGGATGCGTTTTCCAGTGGGACTAATGGAGAAAAAAAAAAAAAATATATATATATATATATATATATATATATATATATATATATATATATATATATATATATATATATATATATATATAGGAATGTTGCTTTACGGTGTATAAATCAAATCCAAAGCTGTACACCAACCAACCACGGTGTAACCAGATGGTAAGTGAGAGCGACAAATGTGATCGGTTGCTATTATTGGTAATTGCTAGATGATAAAATAAATCTATTGGTTTATATCAACAAAATAAGATTTTGACGACTAGTACCTCTGATAATACGTGTCCGAGTGCCCACAGGACGCTCCCGATTTACGGACGGCCGTCCGGCGTTTCCAGCCGAGGCCTAGAATAGGCCAGTCCTTCCAGCCTTCAGACATGGTGACGGGGGACGCCTGGAACTGAAACAACAGAAGTAGATGGTAGATGTAAGAACGTACGCGAGACTCACGTTGGAGACACACATGGATGCTCTTCTCTCCTACCCTGGGTTAGAGCTTCTGACTCACTACATTCCTTGTCGCTCAGCCCACAAGACAGACTGGGGGAGGAAGTGAAGTAGACAGGAACACCCTGCAATGCGCTGACATCTAAAGCAAGGGAATGACACCAGCAAACAGCCTCTCTCGGCCTTCCTCAGGTCAATCAGCTTTCCCAGCAGTTAACGCACCAGCGCATCACAATAAGATCCCCTTCACAGGCAGGGGAATCTGAAGACCACGTCATGCATCTTATTTGCTGCACTCACAATACAGAGCTATGCAGATACTAACCTAAAACAGCTCTGGTGACCAATAGTAATAGTGTGTCCCAGCATAGAGAATGCATTAAAAACACACGTGTTGTACTCCCACGTGATGTAACATTATATCAAACACTGGACAAAGCTGCACAAAACAAAGCAGGCAGACATTCAACCAATATAGATTTATACGCACAGGAAGTCATTGTTGCTGGGGGGTAGACAGTGAAGCAATCAATCTTTGTCACTGCACAGTTGCAATAGTATAACCCATCTAGCACGACACAAGTGTACCAACATGCTTTATTGAGGCTGAAGACAACATTGTAACTAGAACAGTGGGCGACAAACATTCAGACATCCCCAAATTAAATGGGGCCTGTGCGGGTATGATGCTGGCGCATGACTGGTTTGATGTACAGCCATCTAATCAGGTGCAGTTGTAGTCCATAAAGAATAAGATGATAAAGTGGTTGGATCTTTGCGACCTCGGCAATCTGTAAGGAGAGACCCTCTCCACTCTCTTAGTACAAAGGAAATCTTATACAGCCCCCAGAGTTGCTCATCACCTTTCACCCAGGAATTGTTTTTCTATGGATGCCCTCCAAGCTATGACTGGCAGGTTTACATTTCGGGCTCTTAAAATATAAACTTTATATTTTCCAGGGGTGTCCTCTCCATGTTGCTTGTATACAAAATAAGATATGGTGCGGTGGGGGAGGGGGAGAATGAAACACAGAGGGAGGAGACAGGATAGAAGTGCTGCTATCGCCTCCCATCAGGAGGTTGCTGGGAGGCAGTAAATATTAAAGTATTTGCCATGTCGTTGAGAGGTGTCTGGCTGTTATGTGCCCTGGAGGGTACATCCATTGGCTTCAAAATAAATATCCTAAATATTAAGCACCAGTAGCAATTCTGTAAGCTCACTGGCCTGGGATTGTCTAACATGGTTTTAAGTCTTTCACTGGCAACATCGTAAGTTCACACATCAATAGCAACAAAACAACACTCTAAAAATCGCATCCACTGAGAAGGTCACCAAGCGACGGGGAACACTGGCAAAACATATACAAGGGCGCAGATGTCCAGGAAGACGCACAATACTTTCCACAGGACATATATAAGATCTCCGTGCATCATATTGCTAGAACTACTGGAGGTTGTTTTAACAATAGAGCATCTCAGCCTTTAGACAGCCACTCTGTCATTACCATATTCTGCTCTAATACAAACATGCTCTAATATAAGCTTAGGTGTAACGGATATAAGTAAAGCAATCCCACATTTGGTGGAGATGTCCCCAAATCGCCCCTCTCTAGGTATAAATCACCTTATTACAACTGTGTATGCACACCACCAATACTGAGCTAAAAGCAATCAATGCATTGGCATAAATAGATTTATTTTTTTATTTTATTTTTAGAAACAAGGAAGAACTATATTTTGGGATACAGGTTTCAAACCAGAACGGACTCAAGTGATTTCATCATACTTTCAGTCTCAAGCAATACACGGAGAACTGCCAAGTGAGATTTAAAGACTGACCTTTTCTAAGGACTCTAAAAAGGCTAGTTTATTTTTAGATAAATCTTTGGGTCATAAGTGCAACCATTCGTTGTATATGCCGTTCGTTTTAAATCCTAGATTTAAGTTAGGTGTCTTGCAAAGGGTATTTTTAAGTTGGTTTACGAAAACAAACAATCTAATCTATTTTCAGGACTTTCAAGCTAAAGATTATCTGACAATCATCAACACCGCTATCAGCAGCTAATATATCTGGTCCCCAACACTTCGGTGAGTGGTGCACACATACTACCCCACTTGCACCTGATATACATGCCGAGCCTTTATCACCAGCATACATATCAAGCACGCAATTTGAAAATCCTTTATCAAAATTGGATGTATAATGAAAACAAAGGGCTTTATTGAAAAAAAAATACATCAAGACAGTAGAATGAATAGTTGTGCACCAAAGAAAAATCCTAAATTCTGAAACATGCAACACTCCTATGGAAAATACATATTTGTAAAGAATATGAAAAGTGAGATACTCGGCACACAAACACTCATACTTAAACCAACCAGCTGAGGTCACTGTGGGTATCCAACCACAGAAATAAAAGGGATGAATAACTCAGGCCTAGAAACATTGTGAAAGGATCTCTAAACAATCAGAATAATAAAAAAAAAAAATAGAATTATAAAAGAGCATCTATTAACAGTCACCGATACGTTGCAGAGGTCATGTACCAATACCGTTTTACTCCTATCAGACAGACAAAGACTGAGATCTATCCCTGGTTCAGCTAAAGTGATCCCTCAAGTATCTGTTCCAGGCCATTACTGTTTTCCATTTTCATCAATGACCTCTCCACCGTTGTTCACACAATAGCTTCCACTCATATATATGCAGATTATACAATATTTTTATCCATGTCAAACCATACTAATCATGTTAAACAACCCACTGAGGAAGACATTACCAGTGGTGAAGCATGCTTGGGTGGAAAAAAAATGTACATTGTGGACAACTTATGAATACACCACATTTTATCATTTACTAGAATACATTTATCATTTCCTAAAATAGGAGTCATAAAACAAAATATCTTAGGATCACATCACACCTCTAGTTATACTCTCCCCTTCTCTTTTGCCATTTTTCTTTATTAAACTCATCTCTTGCCTTCTCTCTATCCAGTTACCATCTATAACCCTAATTATAAAGACTTCAGATATTTTATTTTACCACGATTTATAGAATTGTTATTTGTGTGTCTGTATTAGCCAACATTTCTACTATTTTTACTACTGATCCCATGTTCTCACACCAGCTCCCAAAACACTTCTAGGACAAGTTTTTTGGTACACAACAAACGTGTCTCCGCACACAAAATCCACCCGATCCTCCGCAGCAACATATTTCCTATTATAAGCATGCATAACTGCCTTTTCTGCTACCAGGATAAATTGCGTATGGTGAACCATGAACCGTCTTAGAAATAAAAATTAAGGCTCAATATATTCCTTCCATGAAAAACAACTTCTAAATAAAAATAACCTCCCTGAAGGACAATGAGGCCAGCCGCTAAAGACCTCCTTTTTCAGAACCACAAAGAATATTTTACATTCAACTATACAGCAAATATTAACAGAATATCATTTCAGTTTGTATAAATATATAATTTGTGGAATTGAACCAGGAAGGATCTATAATAAAATATATAAGAATACAATTATACACATTCATATTTGTTGCCTCTTGATAACAACTCGTCAAAAATGAATTACTGGGTGCAGCATTATACAAAGGGAGTGTGGCGCAGGGTCATACAACCAGTACCACGTAGTTGCATAGAGACAGAATATAGCAGTGTGTATCAAGAGTTGCATATGGAAGCATAGACTGGAAATTATTTATAGTGAAACAGAGCAGTGTATACAGGTACTATAATGTACAGGTAATAACACCATGTGAAAAATCAAGTGTGAACAAGAAATGTTCTTAAAGGCTACATGGAGCAGTATAGCTAAGTATAGAGTATTGTGAAAGGCAGCACATTTAAGAAATAATATACAGTAAGTGCAGTAGTGTGTACAGGCAGCACAGCAAAGTGTGGCTTGGTGTCCTACTTCTCAGCATCAGTGTACAGCAAAAGGGAGCAGAGGCAGAGCCCAGGCAGGTCAGGGGGGGGGGGGCAGAGGCAGAGCCCAGGCAGGTCAGGGAGGAGGGGGTGGCAGGGGCAGAGCCCAGGCAGGTCAGGGAGTGGGGGGGGGGTGTGGCAGGGGCAGAGCCCAGGCAGGTCAGGGAGGGGGGGGCAGAGGCAGAGCCCAGGCAGGTCAGGGAGGGGGGAGCAGAGGCAGAGCCCAGGCAGGTCAGGGAGGGGGGGCAGAGGCAGAGCCCAGGCAGGTCAGGGAGGGGGGAGCAGAGGCAGAGCCCAGGCAGGTCAGGGATGGGGGGCAGAGGCAGAGCCCAGGCAGGTCAGGGAGGGGGGAGCAGAGGCAGAGCCCAGGCAGGTCAGGGATGGGGGGCAGAGGCAGAGCCCAGGCAGGTCAGGGAGGGGGGAGCAGAGGCAGGGCAGGGAGGGGGGGCAGAGTGCACAGGTGTATGTCACACCACTGGACAGTAAAATGAAGAACTGGGTCTCTCCCTCAGTGAACAGAGAGAACAGCCTCCGCGCTCTCACAGTCCACCTTGTGCCTCACTCCCTTCTCTTCACCGTCCCTAAATTTTCCCCACCACTGGTAAAACCACCTACCTGCCCTGTAGTCTCTCGCTGAGCAGTAGGCAACGGGCGGGAGTGAAGCAGGAAGCGGAAGCGGACTCCCTTCCTCTTCCGGTCCATCGGGAGACACCTCACCTCCGTCAGTGGAACGCAGGGCCGGAAACCTCACCAGCTCTCCCAGCTAGGCCGCCGATTGGACAACGTTCGACAGGGAGCCACACCCCTTGACCCCCGATTGGCTGGGTGGGGATAAACAGGCGTTATGTGAAACGGCGGTTAGAGCGTCTGGGATGGGCGGGGCTGGCGCGCGGGTGGAACGCCCTGTTCCCGCTTCCTGCGTCACGTGACGGATTAGGATGGGAGCAGAAAACGGGAGCGGCGCCAGGAGCCATTTTTTTTTTCTTCCTACTGACGTATTTCTAAAAGGATTACTGATGGCCAACGTGTTATGACATATGGAAACCTTCTTTGCGTCCGTAATTTATTATATAGGCATAAAAATAAGGTCGAATACCGTGTGAACCCCGAATCACAGGGCATGGGGAGCTCCTACATTATTATTATGGTGCTTACGTGACATATGGACTCCTGTAATTTTGTTTGAGGGAACAAAGTGGAAGTAAGGTGCTTGTTTCTTTATTTAGGATTTCTTCTGTATGGGTACTCTGCATTATGGACAAGCACCTTACCTGTAGCACCATGATATCCTCCTTACTCCTCCAGCCAGATGTTGCCTGCCGTGGATCACAATGATGAGGGGATGTGATGGGGGCCAGCTACCCACAGGCACCTCAGATAACCAAATCACCCCTGGAAAATTGTAGGAAAGAGAATTGTTCATGGGCTTCCTTTGCGACATAGTTCTTCTGACAGTGTTCCTCCCTTCAGACAATATTCACTTTCTACAGGATCTAATATCCCCACTTCTGACCAACCTGTGCACCACCATCCAATACTGTATGCGGGTAGAGGACTCCATTGCTTGACATGCTCTCCATTCAAAATGAACTCCATTTGTGGTACCAGTGTCTCAGGCATCTTCAGTGACCCATCTGGCTACTCAGAAGATGGTTACCTCTGCAGTGATGGATGTCTCCAATTTTATTATTAATTTTTATTTATAGGGCACCACAAAGTATCTGTAGCGCCGTACAAGGACAAACAATGGCACAGTACAAGTAACAGTAGGCACTATAATCTTTGGGAGCTCAAAGCACAGCTAGAAAGAGAGGGTGGGGAATAGTCAGTACAGGCTGGTAACTTGAGCCCAAAAGGGTGGGCGCGGATGGCCGGTTAAGAGCCGCTGAGAGGAACAGAGAGGAGTTGAGCTGAGTAGCTGGAGAGCGAAGTTAAAAGTGATGGAAACAGGAGGTAGGAGAGCCCTGATCAAAAGAGCGTACAATCTACAGGGAGGGGAAGACAGACAACAACACAAGGGTGAGGCAGAGAGACGGGTGAAATTGAGGGATGAGAGGTAACCGACAGGTGGGAGGTTAGGCATGTGACGAAGGCTTTTAAGAAAAGGTGGGTTTTTACTGTATGTTTGAAAGAGGACAGATTAGGGGAAGTTCTGATGGAGCCAGGGAGCTTGTTCTAGTGGAGGGGACCGGTGCGTGAGAAGTCTTGGATATGTGCGTGAGAAGAGGTAATCGGAGAGAAAGAGGCGACGATCGCAGTGGGCGGGATGGAGTGTGAATAGAGATAAGGTTGGAGATGTAGGGAGCAGTGGAGTTGGCGAGGGCCTTGTAAGTCAGAGTGAGGAGCTTGAAAAGGATTCTGTAGGAGAAAGGGAGCCAGTGGAGGGCTTGGTAGAGTGGAGAGACAAGTGGAACGGCGAGAGAGGCAGATAAGCCTAGCAGCCGCGTTGAGTAC
The DNA here is from genome assembly GCF_038048845.1 of Mixophyes fleayi. NCBI lineage: Eukaryota > Metazoa > Chordata > Amphibia > Anura > Limnodynastidae > Mixophyes > Mixophyes fleayi. The sequence goes on along the minus strand of NC_134410.1, from coordinate 125,693,124 downwards.
AGATCGCAGATGAGAGAGGGGGAGGCCGATAAGGAGACGGTTGCAGTAGTCCAAGCGGAAGATAATCAGAGAGTGGATGAGAGATCTGGTGGCATCCTGGGAGAGGAAGGGCAGTAGATGACAGAGAGACATTTTTTAGTTGTGTCAGGTAGCCACAACAGATTCCATTCTCTGGAATGGGATGTGATTTTCCATTTAACCTTGCATTAGGAGTATGTGGATTCCTCAGGACGAATTGCAGGTCAGTATTCTGAAACTCAGGGTTACCTGTATATTACTCCTCAAGGAGATGGCTAATCCAAATAATCTGGGGGACTTGCAGTCCAAGGGCCATGAGGAAAGCATCCTGCAGAACACTTATTACAACCATTCCAGCAGCCTACTTTTCAGCTTTGGCCAACTGGTAGGCGGATTTACTGAGTTGGTTACGCGTAGACCTAGGTAAGTGGTCCATCCAGTTTTTTGTGATATACAGATCTGGGGGTCCACCAGAAATCTATTGATTATGCAACTAAATCACAAGGCATGAAGACCCAGGGATATTCCAGATAAGAAAGGCTACAGACGTTGGTCATCATCCCAGATGGCCCTTGCATTCTGGTCTAGTTGATCTTTCGTTCAGTCATTTTTACCATTCTCTTTGGTCAGACTTTCTGTCTCAGGGCCCCTTTTCTCATCAGGGCTATACCAAGATTTGATGGCATGACTCTTGAAGCATGGATTCTTAAGTATAAGCTCCTTCAGATAGGCCTGGGAAAAGACTGGCTGTGTGTTCTCTCAAGGTGCAGGTTCCTGCCACCACAATGTTATTTCAATGCCAGTTAGTGCTCTTTTCTCATCCAAAAAGGAGTGGGCTGCTCTTCTGTCCTCCTTTACCTCTGTTAGACCTTAACCTGGCTCCTGAAGTCAGGCTGGCTACTTCCTAAGAGCCCCTTCACTTACATGGGTTTGCTATCATGTAAGAATCTAAGTGTGTCCTATCCCTGAGCGTGGTATATTGAATTTGCCAGGGAGTGGAGTCCATTCACGCGGTCTTGGGCTCTTCTCAGAACACCCTGCCTATCAAGTACGGGAGCTGCTTGATGTTAAAAGGACGGCACGGTGACACACTGTTTATGATGGCTGCCTCACAGTGCTCGAGCCATGGGTTAAATTCTGACCGCGGCTTTCTGTAGAGCATTTATGAGGTCAGGCACTGATGTTGAATGAGAAGGCCTGGCTCTGTTCCATTTCATCCCAAAGGTGTTCGATGGGGTTGAGGTCAGCGCTCTGTGTGGGCCAGTCAATTTCTTCTCCCTTGAACTCCTCAAATCATGTCTTTTTAGTCCTTGCTTTGTGCACTGGGGCATAGTCATGCTACAATAGAAAAGGGCCTTCCCAAAACTGTTGCAACAAAGTTGGAAGCATATCATTGTCCAAAATGACTTGGTATGTTGAAGTCATTTTGTGAAGATTGCCCTTCACTAGAGATAAGGGGCCTATCCTGAAAAACAGTCCCATACCATTATCCCTCCTCCGCCAAACTTCACAGTTGGCATAATCCAGACTGGCCCATCTGACTGCCAAATAGAGAAGCATGATTTATCACTCCACAGAACACATTTCCACTGCTCCACAGTCCAGTGTCTGTGTGCTTTACACCACTCCATCTGACACTTTGCATTGGTCTCGGTGATGTGAGGCTTGCATGCAGCTGCTTGGCCATGGAAACCCATTCCATTAAGTTCACGCTAAAGTTTTTGTGCTTGGATTAATACCAGTGGAAGTTCGGAACTCTTTAGCTATGGAATCAGCGGAGTGTTGGTGATTTTTACGCACCATGCGTCTTAGTAGTCGTTGACCCCACTCTGTGATTTTACGTGGTCTTCCGCTTCATGGCTGAGTTGTTGTTCGTAAGCGCTTCCACTTTCTAATAATATCACTTATAGTTGACCATGGAATATCCAGCAGGGATGAAATTTCACGAACCGTCTTATTGCAAAGGTGGCACCCTATCGCAGTACCTCACTTGCACTCACTGAACTCTTCAGAACGACCCAAGTGTCTGCAAATGGAGACTGCATGGCCAGGTACTTGATTTTATACACCTCTGGCAACAGATCTGATTGAAACTAGGGATGTGCACCGGCCACTTTTGGTGTCTCGTGTTTTGTATTCGGATTTGCTTGAGGTTTGGGGTTCGGATTTGTTTCGCAAAACACCTGACGAAAGGTTTTGGTTCGGATTTATTTTGAAAAAAACATAAAAAGTGCTAAAAACCAGTTTTGTGGGGTTTTTTTTTTCACTCCTACGCTATTATTAACCTCAATAACATTCAATAACAATCAGTTTCACTCATTTCCAGTCTATTCTGAACACCTCACAATATTGTTTTTAGGCCAAAAGGTTGCACCGAGGTAGCTTGAGCACATAATGCCAAAAAAAGAGGTACAAGATGGAATTGTTCTGGGCCCTCCCTCCCACCCCTCGCGAGATTCGACGCGAGACTTGGACGACAGAGCCTCGTTTTCATTTTTTTGCCCGCCCGGAAATATCCGAACAGTGCTCGGATCCCGCTCGGATCCGCACTGTTCGGGTGAGCTCGGATTAGCGGAATCCGGGCCCGCTCATCTCTAATTGAAACTCCTCAATTCAATAACGCAGGTCTGCCCCAAAAAAAATTGGGACAGCTGTTTTGGATTCGTTGACTGATTCTTATGTTTTTGGGTGCGCTGAATCAAAAAATGACAGCCGTTTTGTCCTGGGACGTCAGGTTTTCAAACAAACGGGTGGTCATTGTTTAAAAAAATCTCAACGCAAATATTTTATTTACATGAAAAATATTAACTCATTTACACAGGTGACGACAAAATTAACACCACAGTCAAGTAGATTGCTTGTGAAATCGTCTTTTTTTAAACTAAACTTCTTTTTGAGCTTTTCCTCTTGTTGGTGGCTTCCGGAAGATCCCTGTACAACATCCAGCAGTAGTCAGCCATCATCGTAACACTCTATTTGCCTTGATACCTTCTTTCCATTTCTTTTATATCTTGATGGAAACGTTCTTCCTGCTCTTCACTCACTGCTCCCAAATTTTCAGGAAAATAGTCAAGCTGAGAAAATGGACTTTTAAGCTCATGGAGCAACCAAGCTTGTGGAACGCGTTCAACATTGTTTCCACCATTTCCTTGTAATTTGGGTCCTTTTGGTTTCCCAAAAAGTTTTTTATGACCACAGTAAAGGCAACCCACGCTTCTTTTTGAGTTGGAGTCATTGAAATGATGAAGTCTTTGTCGGATATGAGTTTTCTAATATCCGGGCCAACAAAAACCCCCTCTTTCAGTTTTGCCTCCGTTAAACCTGGAAACTTAGATCCCAAGTACTTGAAGCATTCGCTATTTTTGGGAAGTGCCTTAACAAATTGCTTCATTAATCCTAATTTTATATGGAGTGGTGGTAATGAAACCTTCTCAGGGGGTACCAATGTATCTCTGAGAACATTCTTTTCACCAACAACTAGACTTCTTGGTGGTCAATTTTTTTGTTTCCAGTGATTTTGTTGGTCTCTACTGTCCCATAAACATAGAAAACAAGGATATTTGGTGTACCCAGCCTGTTGTCCCAGCAGCATACACAATACTTTATCTTGGTCACCAAGTTTTAATTTAAAATAAATGAAATAAACTTTCTTAACAAAATCCGTAATATTCAACTGCTGCTTTTTCACCATGAACTCTCCACATATGAAACAGAAACTGTCAGGCGAATTTACACACTTTCTTGGAGGCATTGCACAAATGTTGAACCACACAGACAATAGCAGGATGACGACTGAAATGAAATACAAGATTGTGGAAGAATCAGAGAACAAGTTAATGCATGAAAGAACATGTACGGGCAGGCCTTAGCAAGCACACTCAACAATGCAGTGATCACCATCAGGACCAATAAACGTATATTTTCATGTTTTTGGGAGCACTGACAGTGAAAATAAATTTGTTTTCCATGTTCAGTTTTTTTTCCCCAAGTATGATGAATTTGAAATTTAGCGATTTCCAGCTACCTGTTTGACCAAGGCACATTTCGATTGTGAAAGAACAGTAATAGGAAAGGAAGCGCGCTACAGGTTTATATAGGTGAGCAGCAGAATAGCAGGGAAATCCAACCTGATAACAACGTAAATATAGAGTATTCCGCGCTTAACCTAAATAATGATAATTCGGGAGCTATAAACAAGATAATTTTATCAAAAAATGCAACACTAAGTCATGTGTTGAATTGCGCAAACAAAAACATTAACAATAAATCCATAAGTGTGTTAAGGCATGTATACAAAGAAAGTTATAGACCTCAGTGTATTAGGTAGAAACTGATAAGAACAACGATCAATGTCCAAACAAAACCTGCATGAACAGAGAAATAATGACTTGGTTACAGTCCTGGAGGATGTCACGGTCCAGTGTAGCTTGACTATATGTCCAAGATGGAAAATGGGTTACAATACTTGCGCTTAGTAGCGATCCATAGGTCCAGGTGGTGTCCTGTAAATCCAATGTATAAAGTTGATGGTAAGCGGGCGGTCCGAACGATGGTAAGTATACACTGTCCAGAGTCCAGTAAAACGATGCTAAGAATAACGGAGTCACGGTTAAACAGATCTTAAGGGCGGCATGTGTCCTAACTTGAAACACATGCCTGACCGGATGTGACGTATCGGGTGTAGAGATTCCGGAAGTGAATGCTGATTGGCCAACACGTTTCGTCACCTCGGTGACTTTCTCAAGGCAGAAACTAACGTCCCAAGAAAAAACGGTGGTCATTTTCGAATTCAGCGCACCAAAAAACATAAGAATCAGATAAAATTATGAAAACAGCTTTTTGGCTGCAGACCTGTGTAATTAACAGAATTGACCAAATAATTTTGTCCATATAATGTGTGTGTATATGTGTGTGTGTATATGTGTGTGTGTATATGTATGTATGTGTATATATATATATATATGTATATATATATATGTATATATATATATGTGTATATATATATATGTATATATATATATATGTATATATATATATTGTCACGAACAGCACTCACCTGAGTTTGCGTGACGCATATGTGACACAGGGTCAACCACAAAGACAACCACCTGGTCTGTCTAAATGATTAAATCCTTCCCTATCTATGCCACACACTAGCTTTGCGATACTAATTACCACCACCAAGGTTGTTTCGGATAAGAGCTGACACTCTTATTTAGGAAGCCTTCGGTTCTCCCTAGCATTAATCCAACACAATTTACTTTAATCAGAGTTCACTTAAACCACAAGGTTTGCACAGTTTCAATTAGGTAGCGTCTGGACCAAACTGTCGCGTGAATTCATAAGAACACAGAGACTTGAACTTATTAAGTGTAATTTAATATGGAAAATACATCCACAATGCTTAAGATAAAAAGATAATAAAATGACATACAAATATAGTGCAATTGTTTCTTATAAAATAAAAAGGATAAAACACAGAATTGATACCTCACTTAGAATCAAGTTTGTGGTGCCGGGAGGAGCA
>NC_134410.1:125559907-125687379 GCF_038048845.1 Mixophyes fleayi | reverse complement strand
GGCTGCGAACGAAAATCCACGTTATTGCGGTACCGTGTATAGACTACGCGGCCCGTTCCGGCGCGATCCCGCGGACCGGAAAGCTAATTGAATATGCCCCTAAGTGTTTTTAGTGGTATGCTGGTTCTGCAATGATTGTTTGTTTTAAATAAAGTTTGTTTAAAACTGTAAAAAACTCACCAATGCTGCAATTAATGAAATAATAAATAAAATCAATTTCAGTATTTTTCTTTTTATTAATATTTAAGGTAATCAATTTTAGACTGAACAATATAGTAGAAATATTAAAAGGTAAATTAATCAATTTCTTAAAAGCATGTACCTGTTATTCCATTGAAATTTTCCATGGACTATGAAAATTGTTCCAAAAACATTTCCGAATGAGCCATTAATAAAAGATTATGCTTCATCCAACAAAACTGGAGCAGTCACGCTTAAGATCTACGCTGTCGCAAAGTAGGCTCCTCTGCGCGTTGGACGTGCCTGGTTTGGATTGATCTAAAAGGACATCATTTCAGGATATTTTGGTATATAACCATCTTATCCCTGTCTCCTCTATGTGAGGCACAACGTAGTCACGACTGTAGGTGCAGTGATCTTCATTAGTGAGTCATTGGTTGACAGTGGGGGGAAAAAAATATTCTCCCAATACTCCATATCAAGCTGGGACTAAAGAAACTATTAAGGCCTTGGACAAAGATGGCGATTGCTTCAAATACATGTGTAGATTGTTCCCTGGACGTGTTTGCGTGGATTTCCTCCGGGTGCTCCGGTTTCCTCCCACACTCCAAAAACATACTAGTAGGTTAATTGGCTGCTATCAAAATTGACTCTAGTCTCTGTGTGTGTGTGTGTGTGTGTGTGTGTGTGTGTGTGTTAGGGAATTTAGACTGTAAGCTCCAATGGGGCAGGGACTGATGTGAATGAGTTCTCTGTACAGCGCTGCGGAATTAGTGACGCTATATAAATAAATTAGGGATGTGCACCGGCCACTTTTGGTGTCTCGTGTTTTGTATTCGGATTTGCTTGAGGTTTTGGGTTCGGATTTGTTTTGCAAAACACCTGACGAAAGGTTTTGGATTCGGATTTATTTTGAAAAAAACATAAAAAGTGCTAAAAACCAGTTTTGTGGTTTTTTTTCACTCCTACGCTATTATTAACCTTAATAACATTCAATAACAATCATTTCCACTAATTTCCAGTCTATTCTGAACACCTCACAATATTGTTTTTAGGCCAAAAGGTTGCACCGAGGTAGCTTGAGCACATAATGCCAAAAAAAGAGGTACAAGATGGAATTGTTCTGGGAACTCCCTCCCACCCCTCGCGAGATTCAACGCGAGACTTGGACGACAGAGGCTCGTTTTCATTTTTTTGCCCGCCGGAAATATCCGAACAGTGCTCGGATCCCGTTCGGATCCGCACTGTTCGGGTGGGCTCGGATTAGCGGAATCCGAGCCCGCTCATCTCTAAACTAAATGGTGATGATGATAAAGTTACACTTTTTCCATTTAATCCTGGTCATTTTAGTGAGGAAGAAGGGGAGAGGTTTCATCAATATATAAAGGTGATGGAGGAAAAGTATCAAGGCAAATGGAAAGACACGCGATGGCTGACTATTACTGTAGCCTCCAATGTGATTGTCCTGATAACCCACATAAAAGAAACTCATACAAACAGCGTTTTACTATGCATTAATTGTAACTATTCAAATCAGCTGTTTTTATCTGTTATTATACTGAATAAAATGCCTTTATGTATTTCATGTGTTTACTTTGATATGATTTGAGAGAATTTCAGTGTGATTTGTACGTAGGCTTTGCCTGACCATTAGATTTTTTGCATTCCTATGTTTTTCAGTGGGGTACCAATTATCTAAAAGATTAGAGTCAATGTAGCAAAACCAATGTCATGTTCGGAATCAGCACCAGTTACCCCAAAATCATTCTATTATGTTTGACAATAAAATGAGTGTTGACCAGTGTAATATAAGCAGGACTCACCCGGCCGTTGGAAATGTTCAGGCTTCTTACAGCAGGATAAAGGAACGGAGCATGACACACAGCGCCCCACATGGATGCAGTCAGATCAATGTGGAGTTTGTATGTTCACCCTCTGTGTACGATTCCTCAGGGTGCTCTGGTTTCCTCCCAGAGGCCAAAAACTTACTGGTATGTTAATTGATTTGAGAAAACTAACCCATGTGTGTGTTAGTGAATTTGTAATCTCCAGAGAGGCACGGATGACTAAATAATCTCTAAAGTGCTGCATAGTATGTAGACACTACATAAATAAAAGGATAATAAATAAATAGGCTCTGATAATATGAGTGCAGGTATCAGAGCATAGAATTCATGGAGAGGTCTGCTGACCAAACAACCTGTGCAGGCCCGCTGGGTATGCAGCATGGCAGGCTCCAGGCAGTCAGATAGACCACAATGAATTCACTATAAATGGAATGACACCTGGATGATCACTCATAACAGAGCAGCTGATGGATTAATACACTGGCTTCTCCAGCTCGGATGGCTATAGTTCAGGAGACAGGCCCTGCTGCGTTTCAGAATCCCAGGACTGGTTACCTAGATATGTTCTACAGATTTTGATGGCACTTATATAAATGGGTGTCCAGGACCCATATTAATGGAACTGGGACCAATACATCACTTACAAACGTATAATTGAAGGATGTTGACCAAGAGAGCAGCTAGAAAAGTGTGCTACTCCATGCTCATCCAGATCACGCCCCCCAAAGACACCATGTTCAAGGAACACAAAATGCAGATGCCATACATTTTAAGAAAGGAAATAATTTTTTATTGACTAAAGATGGCAAAATACTGAAAAAAAGTGTTGGCCTTGCAATGCCGCAGTTGGAAACATCTCCACAATACTGGGGTCAGAACAACAGACCTTTTAATCATTATCCAGCACCTTTGCTCCAATCACTGTAATTTTCTCATTCCCGACAGGTCATCCCTACAAACATTTCCATGGGCGTATGTTCTCAAACCCCAAACGACAGCTAGACAGTTACAAGATGTAACAGTGAATGTACAGAACCACAATAGTACAGGTTTACGTGCCGTACCTTCTCTTCTCTAACCTCAATTAGAAAGTGAGCCGTCTACATAAATGTGTATACACGTGGATACATCAACCACTGGTAATGGAAGATCCGATCCAAGTGGCTTCCTATTTCCCTACATGTCTCAATGGAATACTATTGAAGGTCTGTGTAACCAGAATTCTTGTGGAACGACAAAGGCTGACAAGGTATGCTGGTAGTTGTGGTTGCACAAATTACAGTTCCTGCTAGTTTCCTAAGTGTACTGTAATGGAAAGTCTTCCCAGAAAGAAATGTCCTCTCAAATTGTTTTATGCAAATCACAAAAAGTCCAAATACTGTACACTTGAAATAGCACTTTGACTATGAATTTCTGTCTTTTTAAATAGCCAATGAGGAATAGATGCTCCGTAGTTTAAACTATGCGACATCTGCATACCTATTCGCTGGAAGGATTAAAATATAGGACAAATTCTGAATTATATTTACAATCTCTTTAAACATGAAATCGGCACAAACTATGTAAAAAAAAAATAAAAAAAAATTGGTTTAATAGAAAACCCTCTCCGTGTAGACAAAAGAAAGCCAAGGCTCCCCTTCGTCAGCGTTCCGTATGTGTACGCAGGTCCGTGGTGACTGGGTCGTGCTGAATGGTTTGATGCAACATGAGAGCCAGAAGCCCCGCTCGGTTAGTCATGGCCATGCGGACATTCCGTTCTTGTTCAAACAGTTCGTCTAGTTTGTACCACTGCAAGGACAGAAAAACAAGATTGAGCTAAGTGAAAGACGGTTTGTCCCAAGGACACAGAAGACAAATCTACAAAGTACAAGAAATAGAAGTACATAAACATAAAGAACATAAAGAAAGTGATAAGGTTCAAACCAAGGATTATACCTCTGATTAAACATCTATTACTGAGAAACGCGTCAGGTTTATTGATGACAGTCTTGGTGGATTTAATGCCTTATAAACCCCGGGGTTAATTGCATGATAATCGGTTTCAGCTACATATCAATGGACTTATTGTGGGACGGTTTTCTACAGTTTCTCCCTACTCTGCTGACTGAAGATCCTGATAAGTATCAATTTTGTTATGTGGACAATAGAATTCACCAAATTCTGATGAAAACTCCTGCAATGGAGGTTTGAGTCACACGTAACTGTGAGGAAATTGGTGTCAGCCTAGGAAAACATTTCTTGGATACCGATGTTATATCTGTAGGCACCAGGATTTTTGAATTTCTTGAATATTTTTTTATATGTCAAAATCAGATTAATTGGCATTCCACCAGTACTGTGATGAACATTTTAAGTTTGTTATTTTATTAAAACTAGTGTGAATTCTGTCTAAGCTTAGCGCTCTCTTTTTGTCTTTTTATTGTTGTATTTAAGCCAAGGAGCACGAGAGTAGAGAAGGTGGCAGAGAACGACACTGGGGCAAGAAAGTATAGAGGCTACACAGAATAAAATAAGCTCAGAAACAAGGAGGGAATAGAATATACAGAATATGAGATGATCACAAGCGAAAACTAGGAGAAAAATAATGAGCCCTGTAAGAAGAAGAGACAGGGAAATAATGTGCATTGTAACAGGTTATAAAGATCTACCACCGGGTACTAATAAGTCATATAATAAATTGCGGACCCTCTACATGAATAAGGAAAACACTAATGTGGGGAAGACACAGTATGCAGTGGACACAGTGTAAGCAATATGGAACATACCACACGAACACGTTCCAAGTCAACCTCAGCACGACGGAGCTTTTCCCAACAGTAATGGCGGTTACACTTTCTCTTTGGTACCCTGCAGAATTCACCCGTCGAGTCAAAGACGTCCTTCACTATGGGACATCCACACACTTCATCTGCAGGCACCTGGGTTCACGAAAGCACAAGACAAAGTCAACAGACCGAGCATGGTTTCTTCATATTACTAATGCAGTGGACAAGAACATACGAGGAAGTTACAGCAACTTAAATCTCACCTTGGGATCTCGGGAATGCTCGGGACATAGAACTTGAAGTCGCTTGCAGTAAGTTTTACTCTGAGGATTGTACACATCACAGAAGAGACGTGTAGCACTGGAAAAAGGTTAAGAAAGCATTATTCATTAGTACCATATATCACAGAGAAGACATTAAGTATAATAAGAAATGTTTAATGATAAGACAATCCCTTTAGAGACAGAAACACAATATGGTGGTAGGGTTTAAAATACATTGATAGATTGGCAGATGCACTGGAAGAGAGACAGAACAGAGTTAGGTTATACTCTACCTACCCCTCAATTCTTGTTGGGTACATGGAGCCAAAGGACGTCTGACTTTCATACTGAGGAACAAGAAAAGAAGCAACAATGAACTTTCTTGGAGATCTCCGCTACTTGAAATAAGCACAAGACCCTACATGGTTGGACACTTAACCCATCATGAGATTGGCGATAGTACCAGGGTTAAGCCTAATTTAAGAGAGCTGTATAGAATTACTGACCTTGGCATAGCAGCGTTCCATGTGTCTTAGAGCTACTTTGGGGTTGATCGGGTGGCCACAAGACACACAGAAAATCTGGAGGTCGGTGTCATCGCTGTCCCCATCATTGGTCTGGAACAAGTATACATAAGTATGAACAAACACACACACCCCATCACTCCACCGAGGACTGTCTTGTGCAAATGCCCCAACAATGACCCAAATTCTGCCTATACCTCTTCGTCCTCTCGGATATGCTGCTGTTTGGCTTTGCCGATCAAGGCCTCCAGCTCGTGAAAGCGACGCTCCATCTCCTGCAATTTCGTCCGCGCCTGCTGCTGTTCACGACGGATCCGCTCCAGTAACTTCTTGCCTTGCTCCTCAGCCACGCATGGACTCTGTTGCCACTGCTGTATGCGTTGTGGCAGGATCTCATAGATTCGGCTGAAGGCAATAAAAATACAGAGAGCAAAAGATCAACAATGCATCCTTGTAGGCCAGATTTAATTCAAAGAGCTCTTTAAGGGAGACAATGTAAGAGAAAAACAGCAAAACCCAGTTAATTACATAATTAAAGTGGTTGTCAAACGTTGCATAGTTTGTTGGGGGAAGGGCTGTATGTGGCCTCCTGAAACCTTTACTAAATACAAAGTTTTGTCTTTCTAGCTTCCTTCAGCTCTTGAACTCACTTAGCTGCCAGCTTCATACCACAATCGTCCGAGCAATACTTGGAGTTGGCCCTGGCAGGCTGCACACAACTGGGCCCCAGACACTGGCGCAAGGAGGAGAAATCTCTGCTTTCCAAACGTTCTGAGTGCTTGGCTTTGTCCTTGTGTCTCTGTTTCTGTTTGTGTCTCTTGTATTTATCATCCTTCTGTATTGTAAAAAAATAAAAATAATGCTATAATAGTGAGAAGGCATGTTGCTGAGTTAGGGAACACCCAGCACGAGGGAAGGATCTTGTGTGCCATGACAATTTCTCAAAAGGGGCGCACGTGTTAAACTACCTTTTTGTCCGACTTCTTCTCCCGCCTCTTGACGTGCTTGACTTTGACGGCTCTTTTCCTTAGAACAGAGTCCAGAAATGGCGTGTCATCTGTGTCGCTGAGCCAGGGCTACAAAGACACAAGTCTGGTTAACAGAATGCTAGATCTACAAGAACCTCCTCCTTCTCCCAACAACGCTCAATTACCAGGTTGTGGTCATCGAAGGCTCCTCCAGCACAAAGCTCCTGATACAGTTCGGGATCCAGAGGAAGATCATCATCAGACAGAGAGTCGCCCAGACTGGGTGGCTCCGGCGTGTCTCTAAACATCGAGAGCTCGTCGTCTTTCACACGCAGCATTTTCTAAGAAAGAGAATAACCCAAAGCTGTGAGAAGCTCTAATAACAGCTCGTAATTTTCATTTGAAGACTTTAAGGGGTATTTATCAAATTGCTCAAAGATGACAAAGCTAATTGCCGATTGTCTTCTAGGGGTTTCTGCGCATTTCAGCAGTGTTAGTAAATACTTCTCACTGTTGCAAGGAAAAGAAAGGGGAAAGTTACTTTTATAACAGTGGCACCACAACGGAAAGAATTGACGAGATTGGATGATGAACAAAATACGGCGATAATTGAAGAAAGAAGCGGTTATAGGAGCACAGAAAATTAAGGTCATAAAATAAATCTCTTACTCTTGCTCTCACTTGACACTGACGTAAGCGGCACTTTTGTCGAATCTTGTTGGGTCCCCCAAACTTCTTCATGTCTCGGCAAAAGTCACACTGACCGCAGTCCTCGGTACGGCTGCACGACTCGCACTCTCCACACATGCGGGCGGATCGTTTAATCTGCTGTGGACAAGAACACTCACAGAACGTTCCCAATATTCTACACTTGTGCCCAAATAAGCACAACACATTAGCAGGTGTGAGCGCTCGCTCGACTACGTGAAGCAGTATATTTCCTTGTGACTTACTTTGCTGCCGCTGCTTGTGCTGTTTCTCCTCTTGTCGCTCCTCATGGACTCCTCGTTCTCCTCTCTATCCGGGTCTCTCTCCCTGTCCTTGGACTTCTTGTGTCTGTATTTGATCTCCAGATGGGGGTGTTTCTCTAAATGAGGAAAAGAAATAGAAATATTAAGTTTCGAACCTTTAGATGACCAAGTCATTCCCAATAATTGCTGCCCTGTGCAGAGCCTGTTTTTAAACGTTTATAAAATCACCCCTAAATTGTAATTTTTCCAAAAGGCTATATCTTGGTTCGTTTATGGTTATACAGGCCCAGCTTCTATTTAATACTTCCTGGCGTCGTCGTGCACAATTTAAAGCTGCCTTCAAACTTAGTTTACAACTCAGCGTGTATCTCTTTTACTACTATAGTACTATACGTGACATTGTATACCTTCCCCAAACATGTGTCTTCTCCACACACAACTGTGCCACACACCTAACCTCTGTCTGACTTCACTCAAAAACCACAAGGCTGCTTTCTTACCTCGGCACTGCATGCAATACCACTCCCGAATAGCCTTCGCCATTTTCTCGGTGATGTTGATGCAGTCTCCATGGAACCATTCATTGCAGTGATCACATCCACTGTACAGACATAAAACATGTCGCCACTGTGTAATCAATGAGGTGGAAAAGAAGCATAATGCAGAGTCACAGCTACACATATTTACATAAACTAATCACTCGGGCCAGACTAATCATAGCACCAAATAGTGTTTTGTTTTTTTATCTACGTACGAAAATCAGTACATAGCTTCCTGGTTCTATAAATAATATGACTGGTTAATACATGATTTAGCCTCTAAACGTTTACCAAACTATTAAAAGTTTTTTAACTTTAAATATAAATTAATGGGTTGGAGTAATTAAACGTCATACTTAAAGTGAAAAAAATCCATTAATGTCACATGTATGTATACTCCAACATCAGCTCTTCTACTCATATATAGGGTTCAAATTGTAATTATTAAATGGTAATTAACTATTAAGTAAAGAAAGTGAAAACACTTTTTTTGTTTAAAGGACTACAGAACGTTATATACAAGTTGGTTTATATAAAACAATTACTAATGCAATTCAAACATAAACAAGTAAAAGTTTCATCAGCTTATCAAACTGGGAGATATCTGAGATAAATTGGTAATCGCAAAGCTTTGTTCGTAACCACAAGACTTCCTGTCGGTAATCCTGCTGAAGGACACTGGACCCAGCCTCTTTTAGCCCCTATGGAAGATGTGCATCCAGAAAAATCAGTAAAAATGGCTCCCAAGATTGTCTACTTGGGATCTGTCCAGCACGTGTGCGTCGTTAGTAGCACTTTTACATAAAGGTAACTTGTCATTTAGATTTAGAGGTCCCTTTAAAGTGTCTGCATTTGTAAACAAAATGCAGCTGCTATAATTATCCAGATGTCATCTCACTAATCAGCTTTCTTGGCTGCTGAATGCAGAGAGCTGATTGGGCACAAGCGAGCGAATCGAATAGCTCACATACCCTGCTCAGTTAGCGTTCTGAGAGAATGATCAGATTAAGGGATGAACGGCTCAAACATGAACTACTTAACACTTGCAAAATTGTCTCGCATGAGAATTTTCACAAATGATAAGTTATATTTGTGTTACAAAGTATTGCATTATGCACAACATATGAGCCAGACAAAATGACTTCATTCATTAATACATGCAGTGCCTGGAGTGGTTTATAAAACAAGTATTACAACTTTACTTTCTGTTACATGTACATACAAATTTTGCCATGAGCATTCTTAGTATCATCATCACCTAGATGATAAAGAAACAAAACATCTTTATCTGCTGTTTCTGAAAGAGAGAACAACAGACAACAAAACCATGTCTCACCAATGGTATCAAAATAGAATTATCAGAAGACGGCATGCGATAACAGATTATAGAGAAATATCATTTAATTCTTTAAGTATAATGTACGTTTAATAACACAAATAAATCTTACATCATGAAGCAGTTGATGTCTGGCTTGCGACACACGCAATACACTGGGGCATTCTCCCCGTTCTCTGTCTCGCCCAAACCGGCCAGGTCAGGGTCCGAAAATTCACTCTCCTGTGGACCAATACAGATCCTATCAGTTTCACATTATCGTCAAATCAAGCACTGTTTCCACCAGGCTGTATGCTACATAACAAAAAGGTTAAGGGGGGGATTCTGTGTTTTGTACACATAGGTGAAGGGGGGGGGGGGGGGGGCACTGTGTACATACAGGTGAAGGGGAGCGATGTGAACACACAGGTGAAGGGGGGAGCGATGTGTACACACAGGTGAAGGGGGGAGCGATGTGTACACACAGGTGAAGGGGGGCGCTGTGTACACACAGGTGAAGGGGGGCGCTGTGTACACACAGGTGAAAGAGGGGTCTGTGTTCTGTATACACAGCTAAAAGGGGGGGGGTGTCTGGGTTCTGTACACATAGCTGAAAGGGGGGGCGCAGTGTACACACAGGTGAAGGGGGGGTCTGTGTTTTGTACACAGGTGAAAGGGGGGGGGGGTCTGTGTTTTGTACACACAGGTGAAAGGGGGGGTCTGTTTTGTACACACAGGTGAAAGGGGGGGGGGTCTGTGTTTTGTACACACAGGTGAAAGGGGGGGTCTGTGTTTTGTACACACAGGTGAAAGGGGGGGGGGTCTGTGTTTTGTACACACAGGTGAAAGTGGGGGGGGTCTGTGTTTTGTACACACAGGTGAAAGGGGGGGGTCTGTGTACACACAGGTGAAAGGGGGGGGGTCTGTGTTCTGCACACACAGGTGAAAGTTGGGGGGTCTGTGTTTTGCACACACAGGTGAAAGGGTGGGGTCTGTGTTTTGCACACACAAGTGAAAGGGTGGGGTCTGTGTTTTGCACACACAGGTGAAAGGGGGGTCTGTATTTTGCACATACAGGTGAAAGGGGGGTCTGTGTTTTGCACACACAGGTGAAAGGGGGGGGTCTGTGTTTTGCACACACACAGGTGAAAGGGGGGGTCTGTGTTTTGCACACACACAGGTGAAAGGGGGGGTCTGTGTTTTGCACACACAGGTGAAAGGGGGGGTCTGTGTTTTGCACACACAGCTGAAAGGGGGGGTCTGTGTTTTGCACACACAGGTGAGGGGGGGTCTGTGTTTTGCACACACAGGTGAGGGGGGGATCTGTCTATTGCACACACAGGTGAAAGGGGGGGTCTGTGTTTTGCACACACAGGTGAGGGGGATCTGTGTATTGCACACACAGGTGAGGGGGTGGGTCTGTTTTTTGCACACACAGGTGAGGGGGGGTCTGTGTATTGCACACACAGGTGAGGGGGGGTCTGTGTATTGTACACACAGGTGAGGGAGGGGTCTGTGTTCTGTACACACAGGTGAAAGGGGGATGTGTTCTGTACACACAGGTGAAAAGGGGTGTCTATGTTTTGTACACACAGGTGAAAAGGGGGGGTCTGTGTTCTGTACATACAGCTGAAAGTGGGGTGTGTGTTTTGTACACACAGGTGAAGGGAGGCACTGTGTACACACAGGTGAGGGGGGATCTGTGTATTGCACACACAGGTGAGGGGGGGTCTGTGTAGTGTACACACAGGTGAGGGGGGGTCTGTGTAGTGTACACACAGGTGAGGGGGGGTCTGTGTAGTGTACACACAGGTGAGGGGGGGTCTGTGTAGTGTACACACAGGTGAGGGGGGGGGTCTGTGTAGTGTACACACAGGTGAGGGGGGGGTCTGTGTAGTGTACACACAGGTGAGGGGGGGGTCTGTGTAGTGTAGACACAGGTGAGGGGGGGTCTGTGTAGTGTACACACAGGTGAGGGGGGGGTCTGTGTAGTGTAGACACAGGTGAGGGGGGGGTCTGTGTAGTGTACACACAGGTGAGGGGGGGGGGTCTGTGTAGTGTACACACAGGTGAGGGGGGGGGTCTGTGTAGTGTACACACAGGTGAGGGGGGGGGTCTGTGTAGTGTAGACACAGGTGAGGGGGGGGTCTGTGTAGTGTACACACAGGTGAGGGGGGGGTCTGTGTAGTGTAGACACAGGTGAGGGGGGGGTCTGTGTAGTGTACACACAGGTGAGGGGGGGGGGTCTGTGTAGTGTACACACAGGTGAGGGGGGGTCTGTGTAGTGTACACACAGGTGAGGGGGGTCTGTGTAGTGTACACACAGGTGAGGGGGGGTCTGTGTAGTGTAGACACAGGTGAGGGGGGGGTCCTGTGTAGTGTACACACAGGTGAGGGAGGGTCTGTGTAGTGTAGACACAGGTGAGGGGGGGTCTGTGTAGTGTAGACACAGGTGAGGGGGGGTCTGTGTAGTGTAGACACAGGTGAGGGGGGGGTCTGTGTAGTGTAGACACAGGTGAGGGGGGGGGGTCTGTGTAGTGTACACACAGGTGAGGGGGGGGGTCTGTGTAGTGTACACACAGGTGAGGGGGGGGTCTGTGTAGTGTACACACAGGTGAGGGGGGGGTCTGTGTAGTGTACACACAGGTGAGGGGGGGTCTGTGTAGTGTACACACAGGTGAGGGGGGGGTCTGTGTAGTGTACACACAGGTGAGGGGGGGGGTCTGTGTAGTGTAGACACAGGTGAGGGGGGGGGTCTGTGTAGTGTACACACAGGTGAGGGGGGGGTCTGTGTAGTGTACACACAGGTGAGGGGGGGGGTCTGTGTAGTGTACACACAGGTGAGGGGGGGGTCTGTGTAGTGTACACACAGGTGAGGGGGGGGTCTGTGTAGTGTACACACAGGTGAGGGGGGGTCTGTGTAGTGTACACACAGGTGAGGGGGGGGTCTGTGTAGTGTACACACAGGTGAGGGGGGGGGGTCTGTGTAGTGTACACACAGGTGAGGGGGGGTCTGTGTAGTGTACACACAGGTGAGGGGGGGGTCTGTGTAGTGTACACACAGGTGAGGGGGGGGGTCTGTGTAGTGTAGACACAGGTGAGGGGGGGGGTCTGTGTAGTGTACACACAGGTGAGGGGGGGGTCTGTGTAGTGTACACACAGGTGAGGGGGGGGTCTGTGTAGTGTACACACAGGTGAGGGGGGGGGTCTGTGTAGTGTACACACAGGTGAGGGGGGGGTCTGTGTAGTGTACACACAGGTGAGGGGGGGGTCTGTGTAGTGTACACACAGGTGAGGGGGGGTCTGTGTAGTGTACACACAGGTGAGGGGGGGGTCTGTGTAGTGTACACACAGGTGAGGGGGGGGGGTCTGTGTAGTGTACACACAGGTGAGGGGGGGGGTCTGAGTAGTGTACACACAGGTGAGGGGGGGTCTGTGTAGTGTACACACAGGTGAGGGGGGGGGTCTGTGTAGTGTACACACAGGTGAGGGGGGGTCTGTGTAGTGTAGACACAGGTGAGGGGGGGGTCTGTGTAGTGTAGACACAGGTGAGGGGGGGGTCTGTGTAGTGTACACACAGGTGAGGGGGGGGGGTCTGTGTAGTGTACACACAGGTGAGGGGGGGGGGGGTCTGTGTAGTGTACACACAGGTGAGGGGGGGGGGGGTCTGTGTAGTGTACACACAGGTGAGGGGGGGGTCTGTGTAGTGTACACACAGGTGAGAGGGGGGGTCTCGCCCCCTGTACATGTTATATATGTGCGGCTGCAGTAAGGCGGTGACATGTATGTAGTATTGAGCCCGGGCTGACATACATGTAACATGGAGCAGGGGGGTCTCGGCCTCCTGTACACACTCTCACACATTGTTATTGTCTTACCATCTCCGCCGCTTCCGGTCTCCTGTCTCCAGTCTCCGTTACAGTCAAGGTAACTTCCGGTTCCGGGGTCACCGCCGGTGACGTCACAGCCCAGACAGCTGGCGGGAGAATAACCGGTGCCCGGTGCTGGCGGTAACACCTACATGGATGTGTTATATTATCAGTATATTATACATTAATCACATATTATAATGTTATATAGATATATTTTACATTAATCACACAGATATATTATGTTATTGTTGTATTATACATTAATTACATATTATATTAATTTATTTAGATATTATATTATACATTAATCACACAAATATATTATGTTATCATTGTATTATACATTAATTACATATTATATTGTTTATATAATATATTGTACATTAATCACATATTATATTGTTATATAGATATATTTTACATTAATCACACAAATATATTATGTTATCATTGTATTATACATTAATCACATATTATAATGTTATATAGATATATTTTACATTAATCACACAAATATATTATGTTATCATTGTATTATACATTAATTACATATTATATTGTTTATATAATATATTGTACATTAATCACATATTATATTGTTATACAGATATTATATGATACATTAATCACACATAGATATATTATGAGTTTAGTATAAGGTTTATTACAATATAATCAAAAGAGATGATAAGTGGAAATGGTGCTAACAACTGAAATAAACTGAATTAAAAATCAAAACAGGAATAAAACACAACAAGGATATATAAAACCTGATAAGTGTATAAACACAAGTCCCGGAAAAAAATATTGCCAAGCAGAGTTCATATAAAGTCTATTGTTCCAATGTAAAAGTGAACTCCAAAACGTCTTTTCCACAGTTTGTCCACATATGAAAAGAGAAAAAGAATCACATCATAGCGTAACCTCGTCTATAATCACTGATATCATATAGACACCTTAGTACTATTAAGTGGAAAAAAAAAAAATAATCTTTATAATGTTATCATCACGTGATTCAAGAAATCCGTCCCCTTTGAATTTCAAACTTGCGAGAATCAAGTGTAAAACCAGCCTGTCACAGAGCATTGGAAAAACCTCCTCTTAGTTGTTCAGATCAGAAGCCACACTTCTTGCAGTAGTTACTGGAAAAAACAAAGACTGAGTATAGTGCATTATCCCAAGTAAAAAACGATTTAATGCACACATACACAAGTAAAAACACAGTAAAATCACTCCATAAGAGAAACAGGCATACAGTCTTTTCTGCCTACGCCCAGGCATACAGATTATTATACATAAGTTATGCTCTGTACTTTCATCCCATTTGTTTTTATAACTGTTTGCAATTTTTTTATTTGTATATCAAATCTTTAATTGTTTTTTTATTATCTGTAAGCATTGTACCTGTTTTATATTAAATCTAACAATTTATTAGTTCTGTCCTTATTGCTCTAAACAAATCAATTGCCTGTGTAGAAGAGAGAGATTGCTTGGCTGGGTTAACTCTTTAGATATCAGAGTGTGAGGGGTTAACTGTCTAGCTACCAGAGCACAGAGTGTGTGCAATTGGATAATCAAGTCATAGGTTTGCTACGGCACTTGGCGGAGAGGTGTGCAAGTGGGTGTCTGTGTTGGGAAATGGACCAGTAAATCTGTAGCCTTAGAGAATGAGGTGAGAGTGAGATTTGGGCTCGAATCCTGTGTGTTCCCTTACAGTAAGCTTCCAAGTCACCAGTGCGCAGAGGGCGGTTTGTGACAGATAAAGGGGTTCAGGAGCGGTTTCCTGACAAAATAGAGGTGATATATTGTGTTACTGTTGGAATATATGATAAGATATCAAATCAGGGAGTAGCCAGAGGGCCTATTCTTGACAAATACACCAAAAACAAATATATTATTATTGTAGACTTATAAGTAGCCACAGTGCTCCATAGCGCTGTACAGTGGGGAAAGCAGGACATAGATAAATCTGGTACATACACGGTAGATGTCACGCGTCAGCTCCTGGTTATTCCTGGGCAATCAGCTCCTGGTTTCTCCTGCCTTGTTCCTGGTCATTTCTTCCCCTCTCGATTTCCGCTGGCATCCCACTCCAGCAGTGGTAACTCTGCAGACCCTCCAGCACTCCACTCCAGCAGTGGTAACTCTGCAGACCCTCCAGCACTCCGCTCCAGCAGTGGTAACTCCGCAGACCCTCCAGCACTCCGCTCCAGCAGTGGTAACTCTGCAGACCCTCCAGCACTCCGCTCCAGCAGTGGTAACTCCGCAGACCCTCCAGCACTCCGCTCCAGCAGTGGTAACTCCGCAGACCCTCCAGCACTCCGCTCCAGCAGTGGTAACTCTGCAGACCCTCCAGCACTCCGCTCCAGCAGTGGTAACTCTGCAGACCCTCCAGCACTCCGCTCCAGCAGTGGTAACTCTGCAGACCCTCCAGCACTCCGCTCCAGCAGTGGTAACTCCGCAGACCCTCCAGCACTCCGCTCCAGCAGTGGTAACTCTGCAGACCCTCCAGCACTCCGCTCCAGCAGTGGTAACTCCGCAGACCCTCCAGCACTCCGCTCCAGCAGTGGTAACTCCGCAGACCCTCCAGCACTCCGCTCCAGCAGTGGTAACTCCGCAGACCCTCCAGCACTCCGCTCCAGCAGTGGTAACTCTGCAGACCCTCCAGCACTCCGCTCCAGCAGTGGTAACTCCGCAGACCCTCCAGCACTCCGCTCCAGCAGTGGTAACTCTGCAGACCCTCCAGCACTCCGCTCCAGCAGTGGTAACTCCGCAGACCCTCCAGCACTCCGCTCCAGCAGTGGTAACTCCGCAGACCCTCCAGCACTCCGCTCCAGCAGTGGTAAATCCGCAGACCCTCCAGCAGTGGTAACTCCGCAGACCCTCCAGCACTCCGCTCCAGCAGTGGTAACTCCGCAGACCCTCCAGCACTCCGCTCCAGCAGTGGTAAATCCGCAGACCCTCCAGCAGTGGTAATTCCGCAGACCCTCCAGCACTCCGCTCCAGCAGTGGTAACTGCGCAGACCCTCCAGCAAACCGCTCCAGCAGCGGTAATTCTACAGACCCTCCAGCACTCTGCTCCAGCAGTGGTAACTCCGCAGACCCTCCAGCACTCTGCTCCAGCAGTGGTAATTCAACAGACCTTCCTGCACTCCGATCCAGCAGTGGTTATTCCTTAGCCCTCTCTTGCTCTGTCTTCCCTGGGAACCTCCCTAGGGGGCCGCGACCTGCAGAGTGGAAGTCGCTAAGTCCAAATTCCCTTGCAGGGATCCCTGGTGAATACCTTCCATTCTGTTACACTCCGCGCCCCTAGGTAAGGTTACACCAATCCCGGTAGAACAGCAAGAATCCCAACTTCTCCTCTTTGGTGCCGTGACAGTAGACCAAATAAATGCAGACTTGAAAACAAAGGACATGGTTGGCATTGTTCATTAGAGAGCTTACATTCTAAAGCTGGGTACACATCTAGGGAATCACATGATAAACGACTGTTTGGTGTGTACGCTCCCACAATCATGTTTTATCGTACCAAAACACCTTGTATTGTTTGATTTTATAGTGGAATTTCTGATACTCATCTCTTGGTTAACACAGAGACAGCTAAGAGAGTCTATAGGACTTTATATTTCGATAACCTTATAAGTGTTATATCTTCCTAAAAAAAAATCATGATCAGCGATGTCAGGTATATGTGGAAGTGTGTACGCATTCACGACCAGCAGCGTAGGCAGATATCTGTACAGTGTACAGAGTCACAATCTTTTCAGTAGATGGTTATGTGAGATAAAGATCACAGATCTGAAGGTAAATCGTGTAGCTGTGTACACATGAATCTGCAAGATCATCTGGACTTTCAATAAGTGAAATCGTTTTAGATATTGCATTTGAAGTATTATTGAATACTCAGGTGTGTACCCAGCTGAAACAAGAGGACTGAGTGTGACTAACAGTGAGGTTGGGACAGTTGTGAGGATGCTTTATAATATCATCGGGATGAGTTTAGCTCCGAAAAAAGAGATGGATTTCAGAGAGCGTCTAAAGATTTGAAGGCTGTGGGGAAACCTGATTGGCCGTGGTAGGGAATTCCATAAGTGGGGAGCAGCACGGGAGAAGTCTTGTAGGCGGGAGTGAGAGGTGGTTACCAGAGATGAGACAAGGCGCAGGTCAGAGGTAGATCTAAGAGGGCAGGAGGGAGAGTATTTGATATAAGATCTGAGATGTATGCAGGAGTAGGGTTGTTGAGGGCTTTGTAGGTAAGGGTGAGTAATTTGAATTGGATTCTGGAGGACACAGGGAGCCAGTGTAGGGATTTGCAAAGTGGTGCAGCAGATGTGGAGCGGTGAGAGAGGAAGATCAGTCTTGCAGCAGCATTTAGGATGGATTGAAGTGTGGGTATATGGGTGTCAGGAATGCAGGATAGCAGGAGGTTGCAATAGTCAGGACGGGAGATGATGAGAGAATGGATAAGATTTTTGGTAGCATGTTTGGTAGGAAAAGGGCGTATTCTGGCAATAATTCTAAGGTCGAGTCGACGGGACTGGGAGAGAGTTTGGATATGAGGGATAAAGCAAAGGACGGAGTCAAGTGTGACACCAAGGCAGCGGGCTTGGGAGACTGAAGAAATTGGGGTGTTATTGACCGTGAGGGAGATTTGAGGGCAGGTGGTGACTCTGGGCAAAAGGAAGAGTATAAGTCGTGTTTTGGACATATTGAGGTAGCGTTGGGACATCCATGTGGAGATAGCAGCAAGACAGTTGGTTATACGAGATAGTACAGAACAGGAAAAGTCAGGGAAAGATATAAATATGGGTGTCGTCAACATTGAGGTGGTTCTGGCGGCTGAATCAGCGAATTAGTGGCCTAATTGAAGAGGTGTACAGTGAGAAAAGTAAAAGACCAAGAACAGAGACAGGAAAGAACGGTGTCACGAAGACCAATGGAGTGAAGGTTGTGTAGGAGAAGAGGATGATCAACAGTGCCAAAAGCAGAAAATATAATACCAATACCAAACATCTACTGATTATCCACAGAAAACATGATAATGCAGATCAGATTATTTACAGGACAGTGAGTTGGAGTGATGATAATGACCAACGTGAAGTAGTCCTGGGTGCAAGAAAACAGGGCTAGGGAAGCAGGTCTAGAGGCACAGAGGGTGATGGAATAGTAGAAGGAGAACAGAGGAAAGAGGGCCCTGCTCCTGCGAGCTACATCCTAAAGTTGTTCCTGATAACCTGCTGCACTGTAACCATCACTGTCATTTGCAGATCTGTGCTCTCTAGCCAATCAGGGCAAAGACGCTCTGACTTGTGGCCGGGTACTTGCGTGCGCCTCAGCAGTAAACAGAGCGTCATTTTCTGCTTGAGAGTTAATCTTTTGTCCAATGCTAAATGAGGATCTCGGTTTGATTCACCACCTCATTGGTGACCTGAATATTTCTGATGGATTTAGATAAGGTGGTCCTCACATTGAAGACTTAAATCTGACTCTACTGACTTTTTAAGCCAACTGGGGCCCTATCCTGATCTTCCCTGCTTATTGTTCTCTTCACTTCAAATCATCTCCTACTAGTCATGGGATGGGGAAGAGAATTGGTGTCATTGTTCTCCTAATTGTACATTCGAACAGAAAATGGCCCTCGAGAGTGTTGAAGTGAAAGCGTCTTGTACATTCAACGGAAAATGATATCTTTAATATCTTCTGTTTCACTTGAAAAATGCAAATTATACACATGTCCCTTCTCTGACCCACAGAGCGTTTAATGCGGACCAAACATGAGGAAAATTGTTTGCTGCACTGTTAAGGCTACTGTGTAAACGTTAGCCTTACATAATTCTTCCCACCTACCATCCTCCAGGGATCGTCCGCAAATGTTAATTGTTAGAAGCAATATCGTTAATAATTTATCAAGTTATAACGAGGCGAAACACTGCAAGCACTCAGCAGTATATTTACATCACTCCCACTTTGGCAGAGCAGTAATCAATGCTTAAAGTTCTTAGTACACAATACGGTTTCCTACTGTAGCAGTACGTAAGTTCTCTACATGGTGTTTCCAAGTATCTCTCCTTCATCATGTGAAACAGGATACATCAGAGTACGTAACACTGAAAATATGGGCGCACACATCAAACACTTTGCATATGTCATTTAAATTGTCTGGTCCGCATACTAGCAAATAATATATATTTATAAGATATTTATTCTTCCATGTGTCCTTATTCTGATACTATTATCTTCCGTGCTACTTTATTTAATAGTTTAAACTAAGCAAACATAGAAGATCAAAGTGCGGGTCTGTCCGCACGTTCACCAACGTACGTTTCATACATAGAACAGTGACATTTTACCTATATCAAATCACCTTCACCTGCAAGTCATTTATAACTAAGGAACTTAGCAGTCACGGTACTGCTCTATTTATTGATTAAATAGAGTCAGCATCTATTTATATGTTCATGTTGCAGATTATTTCACATATAGAACCGGGAATCTTTATCCACATTGAATAAAAAGTTGGAAACTATGATCAAATCAATTAAGGAAATTATATACTTGATCGCTGCTCTATTAGCTATTAGTGTTTTGTGAAGTCAATAATACAACACTATATCAATCGAGCTAGAAGCCATTCCCATCTCTATGTAATAAGATATTGGCTTCATGTAACAGGGATTATCTGCTTGTACATGAGAAATTGTTGGAAAACCAGACAATTTTGGGGATCCAGTAGCCATTTACAACTATTTAGTGCAGCGCGACTTTCGGCCACGTCAGATGAGTGCCGAGCGGCAAGGGGTCACTAACTGTCGGTCGGCTCGTCACAGTGAGCAGTGAGTTCCTGGTGCCGGGAGGGAGGGTATTTTTATAGAGGGGGGGGGCTGTTGATCACAGGTGGAGTGTCAATTTTGCGTCACAGGGGGCTTCAAACTTCAGGGGAGAGGGGGAGGCCACCTGTATAAAAGAAAGTGCACATTTGCCAGCAGTTTACTTGCTGGTAAACCTTAAATACAGTGCTTCTTACTTGGGATCTTGTGCATTACCTGGGCCCAGTTTGAGTAGCATTTGTGCATTACCTGGGCCCAGTTTAAGTAGCATTTGTGCATTACCTGGGCCCAGTTTAAGCAGCATTTGTGCATTACCTGGGCCCAGTTTAAGCAGCATTTGTGCATTACCTGGGCCTATTCTAAACAGCATTTGTGCATTACATGGGCCCAGTTAAACAGCATTTAAAAATCTACATCTACTTCGTGCTGGTGAATGGTCACACTTCACTACTGCATTTAAGACGAATATCTATGGTAAATACATAGACACAGTTATTAACTACCTAGAAGCAAGATTTCCAGATATGCCAATGATCGTTTTTCAAGAGTTTTCAATACAGACAGCCATGATCAAAATGAGGCTTGTGAGATTCTTTTTGCGCATTACTCTAAAAATGGATGTCCCGCAATCCTAAACTATGAAAATAGTAAACTAGAATGGGCTGTTGCATCCAAAAACAAATAATGCAGAAATTTTCAACAACGACTGAGCTCATAGAATCTTTTCCGTATTTAGCTAAACTAGCTGCTATTGGACAGACCATACCTGTAAGCACAGCTGAATGTGAAAGAGGATCTTCTACTGTAAAACAAATTTAAACCTTTTTAAGGAATTGCATGAAGCAGAGCACACTGAATAATCTGATGCTGATTTCATTAGAGGGACCAGATCCTACAGACTTTGATTATGAAAAAGCTACAGGAGACTGAGACTCTAAGAAGAAGAGAAGAATTAATATATAAAATGCTAATCTAGAGGTTAATATAAGGTCAGGATTTCAACATTTAATTTGTGCAAAGGCCCCCAACCGGCTACTTTTTGACGCCACCAGGCTGGTAACATTCTCTGAGGAGAGCACTGTAGAGGGACATATCAAACCCACTTCCTTTAAAAAAAGGTGCTTCTACCTCATTGTACTCGGGTCATAAACTTCTTACAGTAACAGAGTTTCATGAGCTCGATGATGTTAATTCCCTTTCAATTGTAAGGATATGCATTGTTAATCAGTATAGGGTCTGTATATTTTAAATGTGAATCTGCTCTTGTCAACTTCAATCTTAGTCATCTTCAACTATTAAGGTTCAGTATTTAATCTTCTTAAAGTCATCCATTCAGTTGCTGGACTTAAGACGTCTTCATCCACTAATAAATGTACCAAGTGGCTTGTACCTATCTTCTGGTGTATGTTCCAGTAAGTAATCACCAGTTATTATTCTTTGAGTCGGGCTCCATCCTTGGTAGGAAATGACAAGAGATACTTATCCGAGGAACGCGAGTCTGATGAGGGTGGAGGTCCTGCGTAAGAGTAGGTCCTGCGTAAGAGAAGAGGTGAGATCTACCAATACCTACACATCAACAACCCCAGGACAAGCTAGTACCTGTGGTTACATAAATAAATTAGTTGTGATATTTTATCTCGTGTTAGACTAGGTACACACTGGAGCGTTTTCATCCAATAATCGGGCAATTCAGCCGACATACGACCACTCGTTCTCAAGTTGGGCTAGTGTGTATAGTGACACGATGGTCGAAAGTCGCCCCAAAGTGCCGATCATTGTTTCATTTGGTTGGTCGTACTGTTTAATATTTTCTGACCAATCACAGACCGATCATGTAGTGTGTATACACTCATGCTGACGGTCTCCATATAGTTTACAGAGTTGGGCTCTTTTCAGCCGATGCTAGCGATGAATGTCCTGGTGAATAAATGTAGAGAGTGCTGTAGAAGGAATAATTAATTTGTTCGTTCTGAGACAGAATGTTTTGTTTGAGTCACAGAAGCTAACGAAATTCGTTAGGACATGTGGATAGCTATAACAAGGTGGTGTAATCAGGTTTACAATGTGACAATAATGAATTAATGAATATTGTGCTGTCATTCTCTGAAGACTAGAGGACCAGATGAAGAGCACAGATCTGAAGGTAAATCGTGTCTGTGTGTATGGATGAATAGTCAGAGTGATCGGATCTTCAGTTGTAGGTACAATCGTTTGAGAGAACACCTCCTCAGATAATTCTTCAGTGTGTACCTAGGCTAAAGATATGGAAAAGGTCCACAGATAGAGCTATGTTTAAGTACAGACCACTAAATTGTGTATTTAAATGTAATGTCTCTGGATTGTGACCTCTCCTGTTTAAACAAACTCTGCTGTAAAGTCACAGAACAATACCTGTCCCTAATTGTATAAAGAGCAAATCATTTGCTATCTGAAATAGTAAACACAGAAAGGACCAATAGGGCAGGTCCAGGAACTCCTGAGAAGGTCACTTCTGCCTTCACAAGACAGCTCCCAAAACAGCAACTAGTCATTAACTACCCAGCGCTAGCTGAAGTCAGGCTGACTTTGAGGATTAGGTCTTTGCCAGGTACCAGGGAAGGGATAGTTGGTCCCTGGGGTACTGCCTTTGTCCTGATCTCCCTCTCCAGGTTTTGGGGAACTGTGTGTTCGCCAAAAGTAAAGCGGAGGGACCCGGGACCGCTGCCTTGCTGGTAGACTCACTGGAGATAGTGTCTGCATCCCAGAGGAGACTTGGATTGACAGCGTCCCCTTAGAGTGACTAGGATACTGGTGAGTTATACCCTGTATGTTGTCTGTGCCAAACTGTAGTGTTATTTCTTGCGGATTATTATTTAAATACTATTATTGCTGTTTGGTGCTACCTTTTTGTTAAATAAACCTATTCATTTTATTTTGGATATTTGGCTGGGTGATTTTGAATCTTGGATAGGTACAGAGCAATACATTAAGCCCGAAATTATCACAGTGACTGGAGGGGACAGGCTGTGTGTGTGTGTGGTGACTGGAGGGGACAGGCTGTGTGTGTGTGTGGTGACTGGAGGGGACAGGCTGTGTGTTTGTGGTGACTGGAGGGGACAGGCTGTGTGTGTGTGTGTGGTGACTGGAGGGGACAGGCTGTGTGTGTGTTGTAACTGGAGGGGACAGGCTGTGTGTGTGTAGTAACTGGAGGGGACAGGCTGTGTGTGTGTAGTGACTGGAGGGGACAGGCTGTGTGTGTGTGTGTGAGTAGTGACTGGAGGGGACAGGCTGTGTGTGTGTGTGTGTGTGTGTGTGTGAGTAGTGACTGGAGGGGACAGGCAATGTGTGTGTATATAGTGACTGGAGGGGACAGGCTGTGTGTGTGTGTGTGAGTAGTGACTGGAGGGGACAGGCAGTGTGTGTGTGTATAGTGGCTGGAGGGGACAGGCTGTGTGTGAGTAGTGACTGGAGGGGACAGGCTGTGTGTGTGTGGTGACTGGAGGGGACAGGCTGTGTGTGTAGTGACTGGAGGGGACAGGCTGTGTGTGTAGTGACTGGAGGGGACAGGCTGTGTGTGTGTGTGTGAGTAGTGACTGGAGGGGACAGGCTGTGTGTGAGTAGTGACTGGAGGGGACAGGCTGTGTGTGTGTGAGTAGTGACTGGAGGGGACAGGCTGTGTGTGTGTGTGAGTAGTGACTGGAGGGGACAGGCAGTGTGTGTGTGTATAGTGACTGGAGGGGACAGGCTGTGTGTGTGTGAGAGTAGTGACTGGAGGGGACAGGTTGTGTGTGTGTGTGTGTGAGTAGTGACTGGAGGGGACAGGCAGTGTGTGTGTGTATAGTGTCTGGAGGGGACAGGCGGTGTGTGAGTAGTGACTGGAGGGGACAGGCTGTGTGTGTAGTGACTGGAGGGGACAGGCTGTGTGTGTAGTGACTGGAGGGGACAGGCTGTGTGTGTGTGTGAGTGAGTAGTGACTGGAGGGGACAGGCTGTGTGTGAGTAGTGACTGGAGGGGACAGGCTGTGTGTGTGTAGTGACTGGAGGGGACAGGCTGTGTGTGAGTAGTGACTGGAGGGGACAGGCAGTGTGTGTGTGTATAGTGACTGGAGGGGACAGGCTGTGTGTGTGTGTGAGTAGTGACTGGAGAGGACAGGCTGTGTGTGTGTGTGTGTGTGTGTGTGTGTGTGTGAGAGTAGTGACTGGAGGGGACAGGCAGTGTGTGTGTGGTGACTGGAAGGGACAGGCTGTGTGTGTAGTGACTGGAGGGGACAGGCTGTGTGTGTGTGTGTGTGTGTGTGTGTAGTGACTGGAGGGGACAGGCTGTGTGTGTGAGTAGTGGCTGGAGGGGACAGGCTGTGTGTGTGGTGACTGGAGGGGACATGCTGTGTGTGTGTAGTGACTGGAGGGACAGGCTGTGTGTGTGTAGTGACTGGAGGGGACAGGCTGTGTGTGTGTAGTGACTGGAGGGGACAGGCTGTGTGTGTGTAGTGACTGGAGGGGACAGGCTGTGTATGTGTGTAGTGACTGGAGGGGACAGGCTGTGTGTGTGTAGTGACTGGAGGGGATAGGCTGTGTGTGTGTGTGTGTAGTGACTGGAGGGGACAGGCTGTGTGTGTGTGTGTGTGTAGTGACTGGAGGGGACAGGCTGTGTGTGTGTGTGTAGTGACTGGAGGGGACAGGCTGTGTATGTGTGTAGTGACTGGAGGGGACAGGCTGTGTGTGTCTGTGTTTCCTTTTCCAGGCTCACTAGTCCTCTCATCTCTCTGTACATCTCTCCCTCCCTCCCTCATCTCAGGATACAGTGACGCCAGCAAAAGCTTTTTAACACCATCCACAGTTTAATGATGTGAGTGAATGAGATAGGGTGTGAATACCAACACAAGCTCAGAGCCACAGATAAGCGAACGACATTAGATTCATCTACATCGCATACAAAGGTGAGTGAACTAACTTTGGTGACTAAACCAGTGAGATTAAATTTGAGGGTTAAATTAATGAACCCATTATTGAAGCATGTTATATAAAATGGTGTGTGTGTGTGTGTGTAGTGACTGGATGGGACAGGCTGTGTGTGTGTGGTGACTGGAGGGGACAGGCTGTGTGTGTGTGTAGTGACTGGAGGGGACAGGCTGTGTGTGTAGTGACTGGAGGGGACAGGCTGTGTGTGTGTGTAGTGACTGGATGGGACAGGCTGTGTGTGTGTGGTGACTGGAGGGGACAGGCTGTGTGTGTGTGTGGTGACTGGAGGGGACAGGCTGTGTGTGTGTGGTGACTGGAGGGGACAGGCTGTGTGTGTGTGTGTAGTGACTGGAGGGGACAGGCTGTGTGTGTTTGCAGTGACTGGAGGGGACAGGGTGTGTGAGTGTGTGTGTAGTGACTGGAGGGGACAGGCTGTGTGTGTGTGTGGTGACTGGAGGGGACAGGCTGTGTGAGTGTGTGTGTAGTGACTGGAGGGGACAGGCTGTGTGTGTGCAGTGACTGGAGGGGACAGGCTGTGTGTGTGTGTGGTGACTGGAGGGGACAGGCTGTGTGTGTGTGTGTGTAGTGACTGGAGGGGACAGACTGTGTGTGTGTAGTGACTGGATGGGACAGGCTGTGTGTGTGTGGTGACTGGAGGGGACAGGCTGTGTGTGTGTGTGGTGACTGGAGGGGACAGGCTGTGTGTGTGTGTGTAGTGACTGGAGGGGACAGGCTGTGTGTGTGTGTAGTGACTGGAGGGGACAGGCTGTGTGTGTGTAGTGACTGGAGGGGACAGGCTGTGTGTGTGTGTGTGTGTGTGTGTGTGTGTGTGTGTGTGTGTGTGTGTGGTGACTGGAGGGGACAGGCTGTGTGTGTGTGTATAGTGCCTGGAGGGGACAGGCTGTGTGTGTGTGTATATAGTGGCTGGAGGGGACAAGCTGTGTGTGTGTGTGTGTGTAGTGACTGGAGGGGACAGGCTGTGTGTGTAGTGACTGGAGGGGACAGGCTGTGTGTGTGTGTAGTGACTGGAGGGGACAGGCTGTGTGTGTAGTGACTGGAGGGGACAGGCTGTGTGTGTGTGTAGTGACTGGAGGGGACAGGCTGTGTGTGTAGTGACTGGAGGGGACAGGCTGTGTGTGTGTGTAGTGACTGGATGGGACAGGCTGTGTGTGTGTGGTGACTGGAGGGGACAGGCTGTGTGTGTGTGTGTAGTGACTGGAGGGGACAGGCTGTGTGTGTGTGTAGTGACTGGAGGGGACAGGCTGTGTGTGTGTAGTGACTGGAGGGGACAGGCTGTGTGTGTGTGTGTGTGTGTGTGTGTGTGTGTGTGTGTGTGTGTGTGTGTGTGTGTGTGTGTGTGTGTGGTGACTGGAGGGGACAGGCTGTGTGTGTGTGTATAGTGCCTGGAGGGGACAGGCTGTGTGTGTGTGTATATAGTGGCTGGAGGGGACAAGCTGTGTGTGTGTGTGTGTGTAGTGACTGGAGGGGACAGGCTGTGTGTGTAGTGACTGGAGGGGACAGGCTGTGTGTGTGTGTAGTGACTGGAGGGGACAGGCTGTGTGTGTAGTGACTGGAGGGGACAGGCTGTGTGTGTGTGTAGTGACTGGAGGGGACAGGCTGTGTGTGTAGTGACTGGAGGGGACAGGCTGTGTGTGTGTGTAGTGACTGGAGGGGACAGGCTGTGTGTGTGTGTATAGACTGTTTTGGGGAGTGTCTAAGAAACAGTCTGCAGAGACTGTCCGCCTCAATGTTCTTAATGAATACTCCTCTCATTATCCTAGAGATAAGCAGCAAAAGAGTGTAGATTTCTTACCATAAATTACAGAGATATGCGCATCTGAACATCGAGGCGCCTCCACCGGACACTGACTTGAATCCCCCCCTTTTATGTTGGATTGATGACAACTTTAACAGAAACTGTAGTGGACAAATGGTCAGTTGTGTGTTATTGGCACCTCTGTATGTCATTAAGAGAAATAGGGGACTGAAAAGAAACGTATTTATTGATAAGATAATATTTCTGTCAGCGCAGGGACTGTGTCCCTGTATTATAGTAGAGTACGAGGAGGTGCGGTAGGAGCATAGCTTGATGTCACACAACTAACATTCTGTCTCCTCCACCAGGTGTCACACCATGAGCGACGGTGCGTCCGGCAGCCCTGAGGCGGAGGGTCTTACAAACACCAAAAAGTCGTCAAAAATCAGTTTTGGAGAAATGACAGAGCATGGTACTGTATTGTGACAAAGGATATGGATTTATTGTAGTCTACTGGTTCTCAGGCAGGTGTTATAGGTCTGGGGTGTGGGTACACACAGCAGCATGGCCTGAGCAACAGAAAATAATATAATAGTTACATGAGAGCACAAAGATAAATAAATATTCTCAGGGCAAGAAGTAAAGTGGCAGCATAATGCCCACAGATGAGCAGGAGTCTCAGAATCAACCCTAAGATCACCTTCAACACAATGGTGGACCCTCGTGTCAGTGAGCGGTGTCAGTCAGGTTGCCACCTGCTCACAATCAGCTCAAGTAACAGTGGGGACAGGGCTGTATGTGACAGGGGCAGCAACAGACTGAGAGTTATATAGTGGAAGGAGCTGGGTCCCCCAGCAGCACAGAGTATATCAGGAGACGAGTGATGTGTTAGTGAGGACAGGGCTGTATGTAACAGGGGCAGTGACATGATGTGAGGAGGGGAATGGAGGCAGCAGGAAGCCACAGACTGAGAGTTATATAGTGGAAGGAGCAAGGTCCCCCAGCAGCACAGAGTATATCAGTAGATGAGTGATGTGTTAGTGAGGACAGGGCTGCATGTGACAGGGGTAGTGACATGATGTGAGGAGGGGAATGGAGGCAGCAGGAAGCCACAGACTGAGAGTTATATAGTGGGAGGAGCAGGGTCTCCCAGCAGCACAGAGTATATCAGGAGATGAGTGATGTGTTAGTGAGGACAGGGCTGCATGTGACAGGGGCAGTGACATGATGTGAGGAGAGGAATGGAGGCAGCAGGAAGCCACAGACTGAGAGTTATATAGTGGGAGGAGCAGGGTCTCCCAGCAGCACAGAGTATATCAGGAGATGAGTGATATGTTAGTGAGGACAGGGCTGCATGTGACAGGGGCAGTGACATGATGTGAGGAGGGGAATGGAGGCAGCACGGGCAACTTTGGAAATGGTTCTCTCGTGGTAGATGGTCATTTTTGCACGATACGTCCAGTTGCATATTTATTAAGTTGTAGGAATATTTATCAAATGCTTTTTATGCTTCTGTTTGTACACCTAGAGTTACCGCCGGTGATATCACGGTATCTTAGTATCTCTCCGCTTCCACAACAAGCTTTTTTCATATAAATTTCGCTGATAATTTTTTATTGCCATGGTAAGCAGAAATAAAAATCATCCTTGTCAAGGTTTGTTTTTAAATTGTTATAAATAGTTCTCAGTGTCTGTTATGAAGCTGCTTCAATGGGAGCACATATTGAACTTTTTGCCTGTGATATCTTATTGCTTATCCTACAGATCTGTATTAGTCACTTACCTGGGCATTTGGTGGTATTCACCAAACAGCATTTTTTACAAAAGAAACTTCCCATCAGTGATAGCCGGGGCCTGATAACCCAACAGGCTGATTAGGGTGCTAGGCTTTAAAGGGGAAGGGGGGGGTTTGCAAAATTATGACAGGGGGAAGTATAAACTGAAATTCATTTTAAAATACAAGTTGTTTTCCAAAGTAAAAGGTGGCATGTACAAAAAATGTAGTAAATTATTAATCTTGATGGATTCACAAGGTAGAGGCTGAAGACAGTGGGTCTGATTCCACCTGGGCAAAACCATGTTGCATCGGAGGGGGAGGTAAATTTAAAATGTGGGGACAGATTTATAGTTGGGGTAGGGCATGTCCTAGATCAGTGATGGCTAACCTATGACACTCCAGGTGTTGTGAAACTACAAGCCCCAGCATGCTTTGCCAGTAGATAACTAACTGACAGCTGGCAGAGCATGCCGGGACCTGTAGTTTCACAACACCTGGGGTGTCACAGGTTAGCCATCACTGTCTAGATCAACCTTAAATTTTAGTGTACAAATAAAGCTATGAAGTATTTGTGCGCTACATGAAGAAACAGCCAGTATTTAACCTATGTGCAAAATAATATCTAATTTGTACCCCTTGCATTGTAACATGGTTTTTTCCTGGAGAAAACTTACTCACTTTTTTGCCTTACTTTCCTTAATGAATCAGGCCCAATGAGTCTTCCTTGGGTGGGCAATTGAGGACAAGCGAGTAGGAGAGACGCGATTGGTGACAGGTGCTGGCGTGACAGCCCCCTCCCCCTTCACCCTCAGTAGCGCTCGTTTACGCCTCCGTTCCGCTATACAGTTCTGATTTTAATGAAAACAAAATGAGTGACAAAGATTACATGACCCTTTTTTAAAAAGTGAAGCTAATTTTGAAAACATGGGAACATAAACATTGGTTAGGGGGGGGGGGTGAAGGAAGACAAATTTTAAACCAAGGATGGGTTCAATATTACGCTATAAGCGTATTAGCCTATGATCAGGCCCTGACGATAGCACTGATAGCGGTGACCCTTTCAGCGGACACGGCTTTTCACCAGTTAATAAATAGCCCCATAGATGTAGCTGCGCTAAGCAGTATTTTAGGGAAAATACTTCCATGAAAGGGGTGGTATTAGGAGGTGGGACCTTTGAAGTGATGATTAGACTTTTACGCATTGCGCCCTTCTGAATTCTCAGCCTCTCCTCACAACTAGGCACTTTGCGGAGCAATATCAGAAGTGTAGGCGTACATCTTTACCAGAACATCGTGATACACCTGTGTGCTTTATAAATTCGGCTGGCCTCGAGAACCTCAGACGTGTGCATACACAGAAAATGGTTAAAATCATTGAATGAAACAAGTCCCTGCAGTTAGTTGCCTATTTTCCCTGAATATCCGTAAGACTCGTGGATAATGTACAGACCTCCAAGACTCTAGGGGGAGAAAGCTATTCTCCATGGCCTGCAAAGTGGGCGGGGATGTATCACA
The DNA here is from genome assembly GCF_038048845.1 of Mixophyes fleayi. Lineage (NCBI taxonomy): Eukaryota > Metazoa > Chordata > Amphibia > Anura > Limnodynastidae > Mixophyes > Mixophyes fleayi. The sequence continues at coordinate 125,657,323 of NC_134410.1, read as the reverse complement.
ATCATGCAAAATGAGCCGTCAAGCCCAGCCAACTGAGCGGTCAAGAGGCTTCATGACGCGATTGGTGGCATCTTACACTTTGCCCCACCTACTCAATGATGCAAATGACATCATCAAGCCCCACCCATGTCCATTTTTAAGGATAGATTCTGGTAAAACAAGCAATGTCATTTTTATATTAAGCTAAGGAGTTATTTAATGGGTGCGAACTAGACATATATATGCTCATGGTAGACCGGCGCAGAAAACACAGACAGGCGCGTTTGATAGCTTGGCGCTGCCAGTCGTATGTGGCTGTATATATTGGTGTATAGTTCTAATATCTATAATCTCTCCTAGGTGATAGCCAGGCGGTAACACAGCCACCTTTGCAGAAGGTCCTCAGGAGTCCAGAAACTACCTGCAAGAAACAGAAATCATCTCGGAGACCATCGAGGAGGAGCAGTATGAGAGGACCCCGACTCTCAGCCAGTCACATAGAGGAAGCAGCGGGAGATGGTAAGTGGTAATGTGCAGTACGGATGATGCAAAAGCGTGAAAGTAACAATTTAGGAAGAATAGGCAACGCAGAGAAGCAATTAATGGATAACTAGGGTAAAAAACATTTCAGAGGAAGATAATATTATCTGCCTCCTCGTGGCACCGTGTTCTCTGACACACGGCTCTCCATCCAGGCTCGTACGAAGCAGCTGAATTATCCATTATAGTGCAAGCCAATAAATTAAACGTATCTGTAAGTGGACAGTCATTTTAACCGGGTTTACTTATAGATAGAGGGACTTGCTGTGCATTGCCGTGAAGTTAGGATTTGCTTCTCTTCCTAATGCAAGTTGAAATTACTCTATTTAATGTATAAGAAGACGCTGTAATAACCGGCCAGTGGAAACTGCACATGCAGCTATTTCACGTTTTACGAGATACAATTGGGTCGGAAAATAAATTAAAGGGATCTCGCCGGCTGCCAGCAGTAATTTCTCCGTACTCCGCCGTGACAAGCTCACAGCTTAAGCTAGAATGGTACAGTGTATTATCAGGGATAATTGTCTGCTGGAAAACTGCCTGCGCATTCAGAAAATAAGGATGCTCAGAATCCCATCATGTGTTTAGTGTAGGTATAGATATAAATTGTGGACTTTATTCCCTGCCTGTTAGTGTTCAAATTGACAACAAACAGTTGTATTAACAGAATATGATTGGGCTGTTATGCTTTGTAAAAATACGATATCAATTAAAAGATTGTAAATTGTGCAGGCTTGTGGCCACATGTCAAAATAATTGTACGGGGAGACAATGCGACATCAACTGTTAAAGGTGTGTCAGTGAGAGACTGAGTAAGACCAGGAGGAGTCTCAGGCAAAATGCTGGGTTAGGCTCCCTTACCCTCTCCATTTGTCAACCAAATTCAAAATATTGGCTAATGGACAAACCGGCTGTGACATCCTTCGCCCTGTCCAAATTCTAGTTCAGGTCAATCAGCTTTCGCTCTGACCCTTGCAGATAGGGATTCCTGGCTAGCTTGATCTACAGCAACCACATTGGACATAGAAAATCTAAGTTAGGGTCTCACGAATCACATTTTCCATTAAGTTCAACCAACATTTTTCTTTTTACCAAACCTTGTCTCCTGTATCTTTCCTACCCCCGCCCTACACCTCTGTTCCATATTGTAATTTATTTGTCAATGATGGTAACCTGTTGACCTAACTGTTGGTGTTAGGTATTAGCGGCACAGAAAGATTCACGGTGTTCCTAAGTGTGTTTGTTCTTCTTCTCTTTCCCGGCAGTGTCGGATCTCTCAGCCTCTCTGCTCCTGGCCTGTCTCTTCTGCCACTTCTCAGACTGTTTTGTTCTCATCCCGGGCACCTGTTGCTCGGGTCTGCACACTCTCTGCTGTCTACCAGATCTCCAAGACCTTTGCTGCTGTCCCTGCTCCTGTTGCACTAACCTAGATTGTGATGTCCTGGAACTGTGTCAGAACACGGCCGAGTGTTTGGAGCTGGCGATGGAAATCTCCGAACTGTGTTACCACTGACCGATCTTAGGTCACTAATCTGCCTTCTGCCTTCTGTCTGTGCCACATCACGGCTGTCTGTCTTCTCAGCCCCAAACTCCTACTGACATACATACACTGAAAAATAATAAACTTAAGTAACACATGGACTCTTGTAGGAGCCTTATTGTTCACGTATACCCTACCACTGAGTTAAAGGGGCTGTAGACCTTAGAACTTGATATTTAGGGCCCATTCAGTGCACCTTTGCTGTTTGGTGCCCACATATTTAAGAGAAACCCAGGACTTCAATTGGCCACATCTGCGTTGGCACGCCCTCGCCGCGGCCCTAACTGTACATGGGCCGCGTGCAGATGCCCAGTCCCCTCCCCGTTACGCCCGTGAAATCGTAGTAAGTGTCCTTTGTGCTCGATGATGAATTGTCGCTCTCTGGCGTATGCTCCGGTTCTGGCCATTTGCAGAGCGATTTTACGCGAAGACGGCCCGTATCGGCATTTCCGTTCCTTGATGATTCAGGCCCAACGTGTCTACGTTGTTGGTTATAGTGTGTCATCGAGTCATTTATAAACCACAAGAGCAACGAAAACGCCCTTTGTGATGTCACTCACCTACTTTAGCGCAAGTGCACCGTTTTACAGGGAAATACTTGGATTTGTGGGCCAAGATGTGGCATCTACAGGGGTGCAAAAGTTCGGAGGGGGGCCGAGGGTTGCATTAGCAGGGTCTTTGCAAGGGCACACAGCATTTCCCCACCCCCACCACAAAATACATGATTCAGGTCTCATCTGATGTTTTTAATGATAGGACTGTTTCCCCTACTAATTATACTCCTGAGAAAAAGTGTATTTTTAGGTGGACTTCGACCCATGTCATATAATGCTTCAAACACACAAACGTGTCCAGTGTTAGGAGGAGAAGGGTGGTTTCTATTGGACAGCAGTAGGCAGCCCTGTGGGGGAGTGGCCACACCCACATTTTGACGTGGCCACGCCCCCTGCTGAGTTGTGAAATGTTAGGAGGTGTGCCAATGCCCCCTCATTAACATGATTAATTTAAACCATAAAGCTTATAAATGCTAAGCTAATCTGAGCAGTATTTTAAGAGAAAAACTGAATGAAGTGAATCAAGGGGCGGTCTTAGGGTGTTTATGTGCAGGGCTTAGAAGGGTTAACTTGGTCAAGCTATATTCTTCTTAACAAGCTAATGGATTCGTTAGAGCAGTGTTTCCCAACCCTAGTACTCAAGTACTCCTAACAGTGCAGGTTTTCCAGGTGACCAGTGATATAATTACACCACCTGTGGATCTTTCAAAATGTGTTAGTCAGTAATGATCACACCTGTGCTCCAGCAAAGAGATATAGCAAACATGCACTGTTAGGGGTACGGGGTACTTGAGGACTAGGGTTGGTAAACACTGCGTTAGAGTATCAAGGGCGCAACTTAATGAATTTATAGATTTAATATACAAAGGTACAGGGCATTCAGATATACAAAAACAATTAATAAACAATTGACATAACATACACAAGCAAAGACAGTTATAAAAGGGTTACATTCAGAGTATAACTTACATGAGTTGTATAATCTGTGCCATGGGAAATTGGCTAGGAAGATGGACAGTTTATCAATGTGGATTGATTTTCCCAAAAGACTGACAATTTGCCCCTTCCCAACACAGGTTTTTTTAAGCAAATTAAATGGGTCGGCCTTCACAGGAGCGTGTTAATGCTAATAGGGGGGCAGGGATGTACCCTGGGTGTCACTATAGTTTGCTCACCAATATTCCAAAAGTTTGACCTTTGGGTAATTATTCACAGATATATCCCAGAGACATAACTCTCCCTTCAATAATCCTGTCATAATCTCCTGCACATTTAAATACCAAACATGATGGAATTATGACAATGTGACATACCTTTCCCAAAGACACAGTGATTATAGCTGTTCCCTGATACCGCCAGTACCTGTCCTTCACAACCCTGGTGTGATATCTGCTCCTCAGTATGGAGTGGCACCCAGATATCCCAAAATATGAACTATGATGACATTTTCCTTTCAAGCTCATATTTCTATATATCTGTATAGGCAGCCTTCAAATGCTGTATTTGGCTGCAAGGATGTCAAGCTGTGACCGGCCCCACAAAGTCTATTCAGGTGTCCAAAAACTAACTTGTGTCAGGATACAGCTCACCGCAGGGGCTTTGAAGCTGCTACAGGTGACACTGCTATCTTCTAACACGGATGTGCAGTGCCACCATATACACACACAACAGACTTTCTGACTTCACATTTTACACTTTAGTAGCTCAATTAAACAATGGATTCCATTGATATACCATATTTACACTGCAGTTATGATTTAGGCCTTAATCCCCACAATTATGAGATGGGTTAACCCTTATAAATAACTATAAGTTCTCTATGTTTACAACAGGGCCCCTAATATCAGTGTCTTACATTGGCCCCTGTCCATCTGTGGGATGGTGTAGGTACTCATCTGTGCTGCCCAGGTCTAGCTCAGTCCTCTTCTCCCAGCATACAGTGAGTAGTTCGTCGGACAGATTCCCCCGCACTTGCAGGATTAGTAACAAGTGCTGTTCTTTTAAATGTGTTCACCTGACACAGCCATGGTAACGCAGTACAATAGTTTCCACAAAGGAATGGGCACCAGACCATCTGATGAAATAAAAAGTCACCAGGCCCAAGAGCTGACACCTGACTGTCACTATTCTAACTCTATACTATGCTGATGGTGTACTGGATAGAAACAGCGCTAGCACCGAACAAGACTACATGACCAAATATAAAGTCTTGGCTCGAAGTCTGTTTGGTGGGCAACAGTTGTGGTTTGGACAACGGAAACTGTGTGTGACGGCTGGAGCAGCCTTGTCTACGACTGATGTGTGCTGTTATAAATCAGAACATCACAGGGATATTGTAGGAGAGACAAGTAATTTTACTGCAGATGAGAAATTAATTTGGTTGATGAAGGAGTGAGAGAAGAGAAGGTCAAAGTAGAGTCCACCACAGTGGGTGGGAGATGAACTTCTCCGTAAGTAAGTAAAAGACGTTTTGTGGAGGCAGATCGAGTAGGATTGTCGGTGGCAATGCTGAAATCGCCTACTATGAGGGGTAGGCAGGTCAAAGGATAGGATTGACTGGACAGCAATGTATTTAAGGAATTGAGAAATTTATCATGTGAGGAATAGGTTACAGCCACACAAAGACTGAGTGGAGAGCAGAGATGGATACCGAGGAGGAGAAGAAGCCGTAGGGTAGTAGGATATATACTCAACCACCTCGCCTGTCTCCAGGTCTGGGAGTGTGGCTGAGGAAGAGCCCCCCGTAGGAGAGAGCTACAGGGGATGAAGTGTCAGAGATACAGGGTTTCGTAGGGTGAAGGATTCTGAAATGAATATAGATCATGGATGGACGAGAAGTTGTTACAAACACATCTCACATTCCAAGTCTGAGGGATTGTAGGAGGTGAATGGGAAGTTTTGGGGTGATTGCCCAGGACCCGAGGTTTTTGATATGTCATCAGCAACCATGAAAAGACAAAGGGTCAAAAAGACGTCATGGGGGGGGAATGATTTGCGGGTTTGATGTTTGTTTCTCCTTTGTAGCTTGGTGATTGAGGTGGGTGCAGGGAGCAGATCAGTTCGTGGGTGCCAACGAGAGATCACAACAGCAATGACGGATGAGATCAGTGTCATTAATCTACTTTATATTTCTGACTGTATTTGCTTAATCTAATACAAATTCCCGCAGGGTCGCTTAGCAGCCTGTAAGGTGGGTGGGACTGTGCTGTGATGGCCGTTGTCTTTTTAGACAGATGCGCTCGCTGTCTCCTGGCTGTAACATGTTAGTCTCTCTCTCTTTAGACAGGTGCGCCCGCTGTCTCCTGGCCGGCCTGTTCTGTGAGGTCTCTATCCTGTGTTCCACAGTCCTCGGATTCCTGAGCTGTGGGCTGTGCAGCGATGGGGCTCTGTGTGGGTCGCTGTGCCCCCACGGAGTGTGCTGCGCCAGGCTGTGGTCCTGTGATCCTGGCTGTGCCATACTGGACGAGGGCTGTCGCTCTACAGACTGCCTGGACATATGCTTGGAGTGCTGTTCCCTCTGCTTCCCCTCCTGACCGGATGAGTCGCAGTTTTTCCCACATCCAGGAGGTGGCGCTGTCCATCACGGACTTGTAGAAAGACGTAACATGAACATAGGCATCAATAAATCTGATTTCTGTCCATCTCTATATTCTGTCTCCAATCAATTTATTTTCCTGTATCCGGTGTCTATTCCCAGTAAGTGTGTGCACTTACCTATTTGTGGCACAGTGCGAGGGATAACGCAAGATTGGTTGGGCTTTTGGGAGAGGGTCACATGACTGATGGACTACCAGTGGCTTTAGTATGTAAATTAGAGGGAGGAGACTAATCTAACAGAGTCCCAGTAGCTGTCGTCCTTATAACCATTGTCCATTTCTAAAAGGTCCTCTTTAAAAAGATACAACAAAAAAAAGGTGAATTTCAGGACTTTCACTCTAGAGTCTGATTCATCATGAAAGTGAAGCAAAAAAAAAATAATAACTTTGCACCTTGGCAAAACCATGAAGCATTGGAGGGTGAGGTCAATTTAAAATGTGGGGACAGATTTATAGTTGGAGTAGGACATGTCCTAGATCAACATTAAATTTCAGTGTAAAAATAAAGCTATCAAGTATTTGTGTGCTAGATGAAAAAACAGCCAGTATTTAACTTATGTGCAAAATAATAAACTGCACCCCTTGCATTGTAACTTGCTTTTGTCCAGGAGAAAATGTACTCTGTTTTGCTTTACACACCCTTACTGTACATTGACTACGGGCAAACGCCCCTTCCTCGCCCCGTTCCCTCCCTGAAGTCGTAGCCAGGAGTATGTGTCCTTTGCGTGAGAGAGAGAGAGAACCCTCCTGTCAATCTTATTCATTTGTGATAATCCTCTCACAATACAACATCTTGGGGCGTGGCCCAGTGTTGAGGGATATGTGTGACATTATTGTGAGCAATGTATGACCCCATTGGGGGCGTGGCCAGGTCCAGAAAGGAACAAAAATATGATCGAGTGCAGACAAAGAGGTGATAGACCCTGGCTGCGCTCATAGCCGGCGCTGAACACGGTACAAATTTGAGCTTTCAGTTCCATTTAGTAAAATACTAATAAAGTATTTAAAAAAAACAGCAACGAACACACAGACTTAAACTACATTATATATATGATATAACTTACATTGTATATAAAGTTGTGTTTTTACATACATGTAAGAAACATCTGTAGGAAATGCAGACAAGACACGGCAAAATTTTAATTCATGCACTAATCATTTCCCACATTGACTATTGCAATTCTCTCCTTACTGGTCTTCCTCTAACCAGACCCTCACGGCTACAATCTGGTGTTACCATGAGGTGAACTGAGGCATTTGCTGCTAGCACGGTGGCTCAGTGGTTAGCACTTCTGTCTCACAGCACTGGGGTCATGAGTTTGATTCCCGACCATGGCCTTATCTGTGTGGAGTTTGTATGTTCTCCCCGTGTTTGCGTGGGTTTCCTCTGGGTGCTCCGGTTTCCTCTCACACTCCAAACACATACTAGTAGGTTAATTGGCTGATATTAAATTGCCCTTAGTCTCTCTGTCTGTGTGTGTTTTAGGGGATTTAGACTGTAAGTCCCAATGTGGCAGGAACTGATGTGAGTGAGTTCTCTGTACAGCGCTGCGGAATCAGTGGCGCTATATAAATATCTGATGAGGCTGATAGACCTACGCTCATAACTCGCAATTCTTACAACATATTGCTGTAAGAGGTGCTCATATGTGTTATAATGTTTACCAGGAACTAAGGTAATATAACTGTTCCTCTCTACATGGTTCATTTATCTACAGGAAGAGGTGGGAAACTCCTGTTAGTTTCCATTCCCTATCTCCACAGCCACTGGTCCATAGAGGCATTTTATCAGTGAATTATCTCATCCCATCACTGCAGGAGAACAGCAACAAATGACACAATCATGTTTATCAGGAACGACGCCAGAGGCCACAAAGCGGAGATTCTGACAGCGGGGGAATAATGGTGCTATTCTCTGGGATAGGTATAATGAATGATGGTTTTATTACTCAATAAAAATAGAACAGACAGTGCAAACATTTAATATCCTCCTCAATATCATGTATCACGTATATTCGAATAAATAAATGCAAAAATCCATTTAGCAGCTGCAGATAAGAGATATAATCCTGTCCTGAATCATGTTTGTAACAATTCTTAAGATCCCCAATATATTCACCATAGGATCTATAAACACTCGCAAACGTACAACTTGTGCAATTGTGATAAATAAGTGTATATACTACAGCATCTGCAATCCATGGTAAAGAGATGAGCCTCCAGGTAGCTATGACTTACTAGGCTGCAGAGAGCATCCATTGGAGATCTAGTCCTACACCAAAGAAACTTAGATTGTGCTGATTAACACATCTGTCTTACAATAACCCTATCTAATATAAGAAATAAATTGGAGATTTCAGTGTTCATCCAGGTGTGGAAGTCTGGTTAAAAATATGTTTTTTGTGTGTATTAGGAGGAGGTAGGAGGTCTGTGTGCTGATATCTGTGTATTAGGAGGAGGTAGGAGGTCTGTGTGCTGATATCTGTATATTAGGAGGAGGTGAGAGGTCTGTGTCCTGGTATCTGTATATTAGGAGGAGGTGAGAGGTCTGTGTCCTGATGTCTGTATATTAGGAGGAGGTGAGAGGTCTGTGTCCTGATATCTGTGTATTAGGAGGAGGTGAGAGGTCTGTGTCCTGATATCTGTGTATTAGGAGGAGGTGAGAGGTCTGTGTCCTGATATCTGTGTATTAGGAGGAGGGGAGAGGTCTGTGTCCTGATGCCTGTGTATTAGGTGTGTATTAGGAGGAGGTAGGAGGTATGTGTGCTGATATCTGTATTAGAAGGAGGGTAGAGGTCTGTGTCCTGGTATCTGTGTATTAGGAGGAGGTGAGAGGTCTGTGTCCTGATGTCTGTGTATTAGAAGGAGGTAAGAGGTCTGTGTTCTGATATCTGTCTATTAGGAGGAGGGGAGAGGTCTGTGTCCTGATATCTGTGTATTAGGAAGAGGTGAGAGGTCTGTGTCCTGGTATCTGTGTATTAGGAGGAGGTGAGAGGTCTGTGTCCTGATATCAGTGTATTAGGAGGAGGTAAGAGGTCTGTGTCCTGGTATCTGTATTAGGAGGAGGTAGGAGGTCTATGTCCTGGTATCTGTGTATTAGGAGGAGGTGAGAGGTCAGTGTGTCCTGATATCTGTGTATTAGGAGGAGGTGAGAGGTCTGTGTTCTGATATCTGTGTATTAGGAGGAGGTGAGAGGTCTGTGTTCTGATATCTGTGTATTAGGAGGAGGTGAGAGGTCTGTGTCCTGATGTCTGTGTATTAGGAGGAGGTGAGAGGTCTGTGTCTTGATATCTGTATAATAGGAGGAGGTAGGAGGTCTGTGTCCTGATATCTGTGTATTCGGAGGAGGTGAGAGGTCTGTGTCTTGGTATCTGTGTATTAGGAGGAGGTAGGAGGTCTGTGTCCTGATATCTGTGTATTAGGAGGAGGGGAGAGGTCTGTGTCCTGATATATGTGTATTAGGAGATGGTAGTAGGTATGTGTCCTGGTATCTGTGTATTAGGAGGAGGTGAGAGGTCTGTGTCTTGGTATCTGTGTATTAGGAGGAGGTAGGAGGTCTGTGTCCTGATATCTGTGTATTAGGAGGAGGGGAGAGGTCTGTGTCCTGATATCTGTGTATTAGGAGGAGGGGAGAGGTCTGTGTCCTGATATATGTGTATTAGGAGATGGTAGTAGGTATGTGTCCTGGTATCTGTGTATTAGGAGGAGGTGAGAGGTCTGTGTCCTGATGTCTATGTATTAGGAGGAGGTAGGAGGTCTGTGTGCTGATATCTGTATATTAGGAGGAGATGCCTGTGTATTAGGAGGAGGGGAGAGGTCTGTGTATTAGGAGGAGGTAGGAGGTCTGTGTGCTGATATCTGTATATTAGGAGGAGATGCCTCTATATTAGGGGTGGTGACATCTAGTGCACATGGTACAGCGGGCTCCGGGCCCCCCCTTAGGATGCTGTGACAATGCAGTACGGGGGAGGTGCTCTCTCCCTCCCCCCTGTTCTCTGTCAGATCTCGGGCTCTCCATCCAGCAGTAACAGCTTCTCATATCTGGGCAGCGTCTTTCTGTCAGGATGGGCCCCTGTATCCTGTTGGTGGCTGTCACTGTCTGTATGTCTGTCCCGAGCACTCTCAGCAAGGTAAGTCTCTTATTCCTTCAGCATCTCTCTCTGGTTCTCTCTCTGTCTAATCCTCACCATCCATCCCTGGCTGTCTCTCATCATCTGTCCGTCTGTCCCTGACCATCCCTCGCTCTCTCTGACACCCTCTGTCTATCTGTATGTCTGTCTATCTGTATGTCTGTCTAATCAGCAGTCTGATCCTCTTCTCTGGGTGTAATGTCTCTCTGAGGTCACTGTGGCCTGGGGGGCTATGTACCCCCATATTATTGTATTATGGATACTGAGGTCCTTGTTCTATGATGATAATTCAGAGCCTCCTAATAATTATTTGCATTTTGCAGCCAGATTCCATGTAATGAGACCTCCTGGGGTCCCTGATTAGATGACCCCCCCCCCCCCCCTTATACCGCTGCCATGTGACTCATCCCCTCCCTGGTCTATAGGGTGCGATGCTCACTGTTTATCTCATTACTAGTAATGACATTTTCTTCTGTGGCTGCTGCTGGGTATTAGTCAGAGATACGGAGAGAACTGGGTGATGGCTGCTAATTAGAGGACACTCGGATGTATGGAGGGGGAGGCCTGGTGACAAAGAGAAGGGTGTAACCAAGCAGTGTACCAGTGGACTCAATGCCAGGCTGGATGTACAGGTGTCAGTGTGGATGTACAGGTGTATAGAGGATGATACGGTGCCTCAGGTAGATATATAGGTATATATAGTATGACTAAGTGTCAGTGTGGATGTACAGGTGTATAGAGGATGATACGGTGCCTCAGGTAGATATAGGTATATATAGTATGACTAAGTGTCAGTGTGGATGTACAGGTGTATAGAGGATGATACAGTGCCTCAGGTAGATATATAGGTATATATAGTATGACTAAGTGTCAGTGTGGATGTACAGGTGTATAGAGGATGATACGGTGCCCAGGTAGATATATAGGTATATATCGTATGACTAAGTGTCAGTGTGGATGTACAGGTGTATAGAGGATGATACGGTGCCTCAGGTAGATATATAGGTATATATAGTATGACTAAGTGTCAGTGTGGATGTACAGGTGTATAGAGGATGATACGGTGCCTCGGGTGGATATATAGGTATATATAATATGACTAAGTGTCAGTGTGGATGTACAGGTGTATAGAGGATGATACGGTGCCTCAGGTAGATATATAGGTATATATAGTATGACTAAGTGTCAGTGTGGATGTACAGGTGTATAGAGGATGATACAGTGCCTCAGGTAGATATATAGGTATATATAGTATGACTAAGTGTCAGTGTGGATGTACAGGTGTATAGAGGATGATACGGTGCCGCGGGTGGATATATAGGTATATATAGTATGACTAAGTGTCAGTGTGGATGTACAGGTGTATAGAGGATGATACGGTGCCGCGGGTGGATATATAGGTATATATAGTATGACTAAGTGTCAGTGTGGATGTATAGGTGTATAGAGAATGATACAGTGCCTCAGGTAGATATATAGGTATATATAGTATGACTAAGTGTCAGTGTGGATGTACAGGTGTATAGAGGATGATACAGTGCCTCAGGTAGATAGATAGGTATATATAGTATGACTAAGTGTCAGTGTGGATGTACAGGTGTATAGAGGATGATACGGTGCCTCAGGTAGATATATAGGTATATATAGTATGACTAAGTGTCAGTGTGGATGTACAGGTGTATAGAGGATGATACGGTGTCTCGGGTAGATATATAGGTATACATAGTATGACTAAGTGTCAGTGTGGATGTACAGGTGTATAGAGAATGATACAGTGCCTCAGGTAGATATATAGGTATATATAGTATGACTAAGTGTCAGTATGGATGTACAGGTGTATAGAGGATGATATGGTGCCTCAGGTAGATATATAGGTATATATAGTATGACTAAGTGTCAATGTGGATGTACAGGTGTATAGAGGATGATACGGTGCCTCAGGTAGATATATAGGTATATATAGTATGACTAACTGTCAGTGTGTATGTACAGGTGTATAGAGGATGATACGGTGCCTCAGGTAGATATATAGGTATATATAGTATGACTAAGTGTCAGTGTGGATGTACAGGTGTATAGAGGATGATACGGTGCCTCAGGTAGATATATAGGTATATATAGTATGACTAAGTGTCAGTGTGGATGTACAGGTGTATAGAGGATGATACGGTGCCTCAGGTAGATATATAGGTATATATAGTATGACTAAGTGTCAGTGTGGATGTACAGGTGTATAGAGGATGATACGGTGCCTCAGGTAGATATATAGGTATATATAGTATGACTAAGTGTCAGTGTGGATGTACAGGTGTATAGAGGATGATACGGTGCCTCAGGTAGATATAGGTATATATAGTATGACTAAGTGTCAGTGTGGATGTACAGGTGTATAGAGGATGATACGGTGCCCCGGGTGGATATATAGGTATATATAGTATGACTAAGTGTCAATGTGGATGTACAGGTGTATAGAGAATGATACAGTGCCTCAGGTAGATATATAGGTATATATAGTATGACTAAGTGTCAGTGTGGATGTACAGGTGTATAGAGGATGATACAGTGCCTCAGGTAGATATATAGGTATATATAGTATGACTAAGTGTCAGTGTGGATGTACAGGTGTATAGAGGATAATACGGTGCCTCAGGTAGATATATAGGTATACATAGTATGACTAAGTGTCAGTGTGGATGTACAGGTGTATAGAGGATGATACAGTGCCTCAGGTAGATATATAGGTATATATAGTATGACTAAGTGTCAGTGTGGATGTACAGGTGTATAGAGGATGATACGGTGCCCAGGTAGATATATAGGTATATATAGTATGACTAAGTGTCAGTGTGGATGTACAGGTGTATAGAGGATAATACGGTGCCTCAGGTAGATATATAGGTATACATAGTATGACTAAGTGTCAGTGTGGATGTACAGGTGTATAGAGGATGATACAGTGCCTCAGGTAGATATATAGGTATACATAGTATGACTAAGTGTCAGTGTGGATGTACAGGTGTATAGAGGATGATACAGTGCCTCAGGTAGATATATAGGTATATATAGTATGACTAAGTGTCAGTGTGGATATACAGGTGTATAGAGGATGATACAGTGCCTCAGGTAGATATATAGGTATATATAGTATGACTAAGTGTCAGTGTGGATGTACAGGTGTATAGAGGATAATACGGTGCCTCAGGTAGATATATAGGTATACATAGTATGACTAAGTGTCAGTGTGGATGTACAGGTGTATAGAGGATGATACAGTGCCTCAGGTAGATATATAGGTATACATAGTATGACTAAGTGTCAGTGTGGATGTACAGGTGTATAGAGGATGATACAGTGCCTCAGGTAGATATATAGGTATATATAGTATGACTAAGTGTCAGTGTGGATGTACAGGTGTATAGAGGATGATACGGTGCCCAGGTAGATATATAGGTATATATAGTATGACTAAGGGCTAGATTTACTAAGCTGCGGGTTTGAAAAAGTGGGGATGTTGCCTATAGCAACCAATCAGATTCTAGCTTTCATTTTGTAGAAGGTACTAAATAAATGAAAGCTAGAATCTGATTGGTTGCTATAGCCAACATCCCCACTTTTTCAAACCCGCAGCTTAGTAAATCTAGCCCTAAGTGTCAGTATATATGTACAGGTGTATAGAGGATGGTATAGGTGTATAGAGGATGATACGGTGCCTTCGGGTGGATATATAGGTATATATAGTATGACTAAGTGTCAGTATATTTGTACAGGTGTATAGAGGATGATACGGTGCTCAGGTAGATATATAGGTATATATAGTATGACTAAGTGTCAGTGTGGATGTACAGGTGTATAGAGGATGATACGGTGCCTCAGGTAGATAGATAGGTATACATAGTATGACTAAGTGTCAGTATGGATGTACAGGTGTATAGAGGATGATACGGTGCCTCAGGTAGATATATAAGTATATATAGTATGACTAAGTGTCAGTGTGGATGTACAGGTGTATAGAGGATGATACGGTGCCTCAGGTAGATATATAGGTATATATAGTAGGGACTGATAGGAGAAGGTTTTTAGATTCTTGATATTTCCTGAAAACTTTTCACTTCAAGGTGAAGTCCGACCCCTAAGAACCGATTTCACCTTCCTAATCTGTCAGCAATTTATTACCTCCAAATGCAGCAACCTGTTTTACAACTCAGATTTATCACCACCGTCTGTCAGTCCCTTCACCTCATGTATCAACTCACTTTTCCTTTTAGATTGTGAGCTCTTTTTAGCCCTCTTGTTTTTCAATGCCTTGTAATTGTTGTAACGTCTTATGTTTTGGGCTCTGTACAAATGTTTTGTAATGATTTGGAATAGTTCAGTACCTGGATGTCTGATAAACTGACTTATTGCCTCTGTCAGCTACTTATTACCCATTTGTTTCCACATTCAGCCTCTGGGCGTATTGACTCACGATGACCTTGGGGTCGCTCGAAGAGTCAGAAGAAGCCTTCCGTTAAACAACCCTTATGAGGCTGATATGATGTCCTACGTACCGTTAGAGTCTCTCCATAATGAACCTTTATATCCAGACATAAGTCAAGCCATGCTAGCCAGACTGGCCGCCTATCCCCAAGAAGAACTTCTCGCTCAAGCTTTGGAGAGGATGGGCACCCCCCGTAGAGTGGAAGCCACTCGCGATAATCCGTCCCTTCAACAGCTGTTAGAAGAAGGTCAGAGAAGAGATAAGGAGACCATGTATCTAGCTAACCTTCTCCACTTGTGGAACCAAATCAACCAGGGCAGGGGGTATGCTGACCAGCTGCAGGGCTTTCCAAGCCCAATACAGGCTGAGGTGGAATATCCAAGGCCATACCAAGACTACGACGAGACGGGGGTGGTCCCCAGCCGAGCAAGACCTCAGATCTCACGAAACCAGATGGCAGATGAGAAACATAGTCATTACAGGCAAAATCGGGGGTTTGAAGGTCCTGCTTTACATCTGCAACCAGAGGAGACCAACGAGGATGGATATCCCATGGATGAGGAGATGTTAAGGTAAGACAGAATGTGAAAGCAGAAACATGTTGTAAGGATTGTTGCATAGCTAGTTAGGTCATCAATCCATGTATTGGAGGAGGGATAGCAATCATTACATGCAAGAAAGCAACTACACTCTAGTTGCATCTACGATGTGTTGACCGATCATGGTCTCTGCCATGTTAATGAATAGGGTCGCAAATTAGTTAGTCAAGAACTAAATGTAGCGCAAAAATGTTGCATTTCCTAAAACAATCTGAAAATATTAAAGGGAAATTTGCACAATTAAAAAAATCATTTCCTCCATTTCCCTTAATGATAAGATTTTCAAACTGTTGCTATAAACTTTTCTGCTTCTTTCTCGCAGAACAATTACCATGTATTAAAGTAGTTTCTATTCTATCTTGTTGTGAGTTGAAGATCCCATCTAACATGTATTAATTAAACTTGAAAAGATAATAGTCTGAGCTTTGGTAATCCCTCCTTTCCTTTCAGTATAATAAACTGTAGATGAGATAACCTAACCCCTATTTTGAAAGGGTGTCCCGATTCGCAGACCCAGAAAAGGGTGGGATCTGTGGGCTTAGTGCTGATTTTTGGCTTGGCAGATGTAGGTGTGATTTGGGCAGTTACGGGCACAGTTTAAGGTGGATAATTGGCCTACTCCACCTTATCCAAGGAACGCCCTCACTCCACACAACTCCTTCGCCTGCCTGTGTAAACTTTCGCTGCTCCTCGGTGTGACTCGGAAAACCCTTGGAGTAATCGAGGTGCCCATCAGGTCTAGAGCTAGTTTAGCACTGTCGAGAGGTAATTTTACACTTCATGAATAGCCATCAAAGTCTGCTGCCATGTACCTTGTTGTTAACAGTACTTGTTAGCAACATGACCTCTCTCCTTCTATACTATCTCGTCTAACCAACTGTCTTTCTGCTATCTCCACATGAATGTCCCAACGCTACCTAAAGCTCAACATCTCCAAAACAGAACTTATTATCTTCCTACCTGCCCTCAAATCTCCCTCACTGTCAGTAACACCACAATTTCCTCGGTCTCCCAAGCCCGCTGCCTTGGTGTCACACGTGACTTCACCCTCTGCTTTCATCCTCACATCCAGACTCTCTCCCAGTCCTGTCGACTCCACCTTAATACATTGCTAGAATACGCCCTTTTCTTACTCAACATGCTACCGAAACTCTTATCCACTCTCTCATCATCTCCATTCTTGATAATTGCAACCTCCTACCCATATATCCACACTTCAATCCATCCTAAATGCTGCTGCAAGACTGATCTTCCTCTCTCACCGCTCCACATCTGCTGCAACACTTTGCAAATCCCTACACTGGCTCCCTGCGTCCTCCAGAATCAAATTCAAATGATTCACCCTTACCTACAAAACTGTCAACAACAATACCCCTATATACATCTCAAATCTCATATGAAAATACTCTCCCTCTCGCCCATTTAGATCTACCTCTGACCTGCACCTTATCACGTGTCTGGTAACGACCTCTCACTCCTGCCTACAAGACTTCTCCTGTGCTGCTCCCCACTTATGGAATTCCCTACCACGCTCAATCAGACTTTCCCACAGCCTTCAAATCTTTAGATGCTCTTTGAAAACCCATCTCTTTTTTAGAGGTGACCTTATCCCCGATAACACTATTCACACTAATACACCCTAACAACTGTCCCAATCTCCACTCTGAGCCAGAGTGGAGATTGGGATAGTTCTCGTTCTCCCTATGTCCTAATAGCAGGTCTGTCTATTAAGTGTAAATAATAGACTAATTATTGAACTCAGCTCTTCTTTATGACGCTCTTGCAGGTACATCGTGACGCGGGTCCTCTCTGCCATGAGCGAAGCTGAAATGCCGCAGCGCCTGCCGCCAAATCCCACCCGCCGGCTACGTCGCTCATTGGAAGATGAGCGCAGTGAGGACACCCCACCCAACCTCCTGCGCGTCAAGCGCTTGGACACCGACAACGCGGTTCCCGACTACAACTCCAACGGGCTGATCCACAGGAAGATGCTGGAAGGAGATCTTGATATCCAGAGTCGACCCCAACACTTTACTGACCAACGGGTCACGGAGCAATTGCTGAAATATTTTCCTGAGTAATTATGCGTAAAAAAACATACACTTATACCTCCACACAATACTCATACAAACACGTGTGTATCTCTCTCTACACAACATACATATAACGGTGTAAAACAGTCATCCCAACATCCGTCCACATATCTGTGTTTCATACAGAGAATACAAAAGTGACCACTGTCGGTAAGGGCTGTGAATTCTTCAACTGTTGGTTTCTTGCTCAATCACTGGCTCAAAGAAAGTTACCTGTACCCGGAAGCCAATTGTTCATTGTAGACCAAATTGTCCACAAAACCCAGTGCCTTCTGGCCCAAGAAGGCCTTTAGTCCAGCTCATAATTTTATAAGATTCGATTGGCTCAATGTGTTCAGACTAGTGGTGTGTTGGCCAATCGCACTTGTAGACCCTACCGTAATCTGGTGGCTTGGCCTGAGTGCTGAGTGACCGAACCATGCCATAGTGTCACCGATGCTGGTGCCCAATTTGGACTAAGACCCAGCCTCTGAGAGCGCAGAGCTATTGAATCTGCCTGGGTATATCCACCCAAAATCTAAAAACAGGAGGAAAGTATTAAATATATTAATGTCCTCATTCCTCTATGAACAGTATAATGACATAGTCGTGAGGTTTTCAGGACCTGTAGCTGAATTCCAGAGCCTGCAAGGATCTATCTCACATCGTTATTATAAATTTACACTCTACCAATCTCAATTCCAGTAATGTAATAAGAATCAAAACAAAATAATCCTGTCCTTAATACAGTACAGTGCCAGTAAACCTAAAATACAAGTTGATATATTATAGACAAGTTGATATACTATATACAAGTTGATATATTATAAACCTCATGTATACATTTGTAAATGTTTCTTCTGTCTACGGCCAGTCCCCACTGACCCGTCAAAAGCCCAAGGTCGTAGGGTGTGAACCGAGAAGGTCGGTTTTATTTTCGCTCTACTCTGATGACGGCAAGACGACGCGGCGGAGGGCACCGGCCAAGGATAGGGCAAAGTCCCACCGAAGACAGAATGTAGGATCATGTCACCATGGTCGGTAGGTGAGAGGTCCACTTAAAGGACATCAGATAAATCAGACACAAAAATAATTATATTTACCAGGTCTCTGGTTACCGGATCAGCCATGTCAATCAGGATACG
Organism: Mixophyes fleayi; assembly: GCF_038048845.1. Lineage (NCBI taxonomy): Eukaryota > Metazoa > Chordata > Amphibia > Anura > Limnodynastidae > Mixophyes > Mixophyes fleayi. The sequence continues at coordinate 125,638,691 of NC_134410.1, read as the reverse complement.
TATGAATTACACAGAATCCATGACTGCACTTGTATTAGTACACCTGCACATTCATGACTCTGATCTGGCAAACAATGCCCATATCTGCCCGCAGTAACGTTCCAAATCACCAGCCCCTCCATTTTCTGTGGCACGTATTGGCTCTGTCCCACAAAAACAAAAGAAAAATCAGGACTATTGGGAGTTCCTGACTTACCCGGCTGACGTGGTAACTCTATCCATTCATCCTCCGTGAGTTTTTATCAGTTGTCCCTGATTAATACAAGTGTATGTACTCAATTTTTGTATATACCCTGATTAATCAGTTGAACCCATTAGCAGAACTCATTACAATCTAATTTGCATGCTCCAGCCATAGACAAACATGATTGTAGGACAGGTGTACCTACCATTCTCATGGTTACCATACTGCCCCCCCTGTGGTCATATCATGTGCGTTGGTGCAAAGTGAGCTTACAATCAGATTGCCGCCTCATTCCAGAGGCCGACCTAGACTTTATTTTTATGGGGGTGCGATTTAGCATAGTCACATCCCTCCTTCATTCTGATTGGTTGGTCACGGTTGGCCCCACCCCTGGTCCCAATTGGCCCCACCCCCTCTTCTTTGTGTGCCTAATAAGGACACCTAAATATGTAGGCATAAAAAGATGATTCAATTTATTAATCTGAGTTGACAAATCAATAGCGTCCAGTTTCGACAAAACACCACCATCGTACTCCGTATTGAGCCTCGTAGCCAATCAATACAGACGCTGCAGAATGTATAACACAGCTACATTAAACCCGCAAAAATACAACACTCGGGGGTAAATGTATCAAGCTGAGAGTTTTCCGGTGGGTTTGAAAAGTGTAGATGCTGCCTATAGCAACCAATCAGATTCTAGCTGTCACTTTGTAGAATGTACTAAATAAATGATAGCTAGAATCTGATTGGTTTTTCAAACTTGCCTGAAAACTCTCTGATTGAAACATTTACCCCTTGGTCTGTCTAGCTTGCATCACCTGGAATACTGGATCACTTGAAATCACTGACCTCTCTTTACAAGGCAGCGCCGCTTTAAGTTTAAGCGCTGAAGTCGCTGAACTCGCCGGAGTTGAAGAATTCGGAGGTTCATACATTTACCCCACGGGGTCTGATTCATAAAGGAACGTAAAACTAGCATGTTGTGCATTTTTTTAAATACTCGCCTATATTGGGCATATGCACATCCGTATTCAATACATTTATTAGGATGTTAGTAACGCCTACGCTACATAAAATGCATTTTTACAGTTGCTCCTGATTACAAACACATGTTCTAGCTGCACACACAGCCGTCATCACTAGCAAATGTTACGACTGAAAAACACGTACCTGAGAGACGTCCAAAGCTTGAATTGGACACTGCTGCGTGCGCTCCAGCTTGGCACGCCCTTACTGTACATTGGCTACGGGCATACGCCCAGTCCCCTCCCCGTTTCACCCCCTAAAATCATAGGCTGTAGTAAGGGTATTTTGTGCTCACAGATGAATTGGATGTTGCTGTGACCTTTGCCGTATGGTCCGGTTCCAACCTTGCGCAGAGTGATTTTACGTAAACTCCAGCACCTATCGGCATTAACGTTCCTTAATGATTCAGGCCCACGGTATTTATAATGCTGGACAGACCATGCCGTTGTTTTTCTCTATATTCACAGAACTAGACTGTACAAAACAATAACCTGCACCTACACCCTTGACATTACAATGTACACAATTTCCCAAACCACAGGGTTGTCAATTCCCTACACAGGGGTAATATGTACTACAGGAACCAGCATAACCTGCACCCAAAATGTGCACAGGCTTCACAAACAAACGCACCGCTCCCAGTACCGAGAGACTCGGTGTAGAACATACTGATTACACGTCGTGCTTTATTCAGACTCGCACTGCTCTGTGATCCTGTTCGTTTCCTAAGTGTTTTATTTTTCTATCTTCGCTTCTCGCCTCAATGCGCACTCTGAACTGCAAACGAATATCATTTATTGTGTATTGTTCTGCAAACCAATGTATAAAACTTGTGCATCAACCTGCTCTTCACACAAACTCGTGTGCGATTGTATAGTTGTGTCTGTATATGAGGGTCAGTGAAGGGGTCGACTTCATCACAGTATAAGTATGTGCTGAGCAGACAATAAATGTCGTGTACGAAGCTGCGAACAATGCAGAACCGCAGAGCTAATGATGTTGTGTGATGTCATTTGTGTATTTTCTGCGCCAGTGCGCTCGTTTACCAGGAAGTGCGTTGATACGTCCATCAAGATGGCGGCATCTGGGGAGGGTGCATTCTAGAGAATGATAGCTAGACTCTGATTGGTTGCTACGGGCAACATCTCCACTTGTCTCTGCGCAAAAATACTTCAATTATTCCCATCTCTTTCATAAATTATTTCAAGAGACTTTAACATTAATTGTCTTTGTTTAATTGTTGCTAGCACAGTGAACTCTATTTTCTAGACCAGTGTTGGCTAACCTGTGACACTCCAGGTGTGGTGAAACTACAAGTCCCAGCATACCCTTCCAGCAATAAGCGGTTATTTATTGGCAAAGCATGCTGGGACTTGTAGTTTCACAACACCTGGAGTGTCACAGGTTAGCCAACACTGTACTAGACAGAGCTTTATGTAGTCCTTCAGTGTCAGCTATGAGCTCTCCATTTATATTTCCCGATTATATCATACCTCGCCCCAGTGATGTCACACGTATCGCCTGACACCAATCCCCACCCTCAGTATATTGCATTGTGAGAGGATTATCGCACCTCAATACAGCAAAACTCTAGCAGAAGACAAAGGGATGATGGTGAAGAGAAGACACTCAATGGCACCTCTCCTGAACGGTGAGCTCCGCAAGCAGACTGACTAATACCAAACATAGAAACCATCTAGATTTATGAGGACCTTCTACAAAGGAAACGTTAAGGAGTGGCCCATAGCAACCAATCAGATTCTAGCTGTCATTGATCCAGGACAGTCTAGAATATGAAAGCTGCAATCTGATTGGTTGCTATGGGCAACACCTCCACTATTCCTTTTTATAAGGTTTGATAAATCTCCTCGGTTGCACGAGATCTGCTTCTTCAGAGGGCGATTGGCCGGTAGCAAAATTGTTTCAACGAAATAAAAGACTGATAGTGGTTCTACTGTGAATAAGGACGGCCGGGGAAAGCATAGACTCCCGTTGGGTATAAATAATTACTTAAATTCATCAAATTACCTCACATAAGTGCTTAAGTGTTTTTTATTAAATTAATTTTATGGTTGCAGATGGTAAATTTAACATTTTATTCTTATCTTTATTGCACAGCTGCTAAAATTACCATTTTGGTGCATTTTCAGCTACCCAATCATCAACGCCATCGTAGTAACATCGTAACTGATGCATATTTATAACTTTCTCAGTATTAAGGTTATTTTTTGACTTACATGTAGGTCAGGCTGTTGGTGAGAAAAGCTTTCACAGTTACAGACCTATTGCAAGTCACGTGAATTAAAGGGGAACTCTGCCAGCAAAGGATTTTGTGGTCCAGACAGATTCAATTACTTTCGATAACCTTAGATCAGCAAGAGATGTGCTCTGTAGATAGAATGGTATTCAATGCACAGATCTGTTGTCATATGAAAGGGTGACGGAAATATTTAAATGTGCCTGGACAAGAGAGTCCTCTGGAGGCGGGATCCCCCTTTAAACGTAATGTGAAAAGAAAAATCCTCCCAACACCCTAGAATTTGTTTATAAATATTTTTTGGCCATATATCCACAACTATTCACACCAATCATATACCAAGGTTCAATTTTTTATTACTGTAAAGTAAAAATGTTGCATTACAATGTCATAATAACACAGACACAAAAACTCCGGGGAGAGGAGGAGGCCGTTCAGAAGACACGACTTGTTGTCATGGGACGACCGAAGAGAAACCTGCAAAACATTAACACAGAAATAACAACAAGCTCGGAAAAAAGCAAAAAGTCCAACCAAACAAGTACATTGCTAAATTAACAGTGGCCTTCGCTCCTTCGTAGTCAACACCACGGACCCTCCTAATGTGCTCACTGGACAATAACTGAGGACTGTTGTGTACAGATCTTGACTGAAGCCTTGAGATGTGCAAGGACAACAAGCAGAGATTCATGGTCTCAGCTGGGCTGAGATAGATAACAAGGACACTTAGATGACTCACTCGGACAGGCTCTGTTACCTGCTGAGCAACCATCGGCTCTAAATCTGCTTTACAGAACATGCTGAGATCTGTAGTGCACCAACGACTGCCGACGTTCTCACTTAGAGTGAGCCTGTGCACTGCCAAATTTTTATCAGATAGCGCACACTAATTAGGGCCTGAGTCATTAAGGAAAGTAAGGCAAAATAAAGGAGTAACTTTGCTCCTGGACAAACCATGTTACAATACAAGGCGTGCAAATTAGTTTATTATTTTGCACATAAGTTAAATACCGGCTGTTTATTCATCTAGCACACAAATACTTGATAGCTTTACTTTTACACTGAAATTTAAAGTTGATCTAGGACACGCCCTACCCCAACTATAATCTGTCCTCACATCTTAAATCTACCCCTCTTCAATGCAACTTTGTTTTGCTACGGTGCAAAGTTACTCCGTTTGTTTGCTTTACTTTGCTTAATGACTCAGGACCTAAAACTTCTCGATAGGTCTAAACAGCGTTCTAGGAGGTGCAAAACACAAAGACGAGTCAGTTTACCTTTTTTGACTTTTTTAACGTCACTGGGGTTCAAAGTATCTTCACGTTTCCCGAGGGTGAAGCCCAAGATGGACAGAACTAGACAGTCGGCAGTTCCCAGTATGGCCAATATAAAGCCCCAGTACACAGAGCAAGTTCCCAGCTGGTATCTATCGGAGCGCTGGCTGCACATGTGCCTCACGGTCGGAGAGTCCCAGCCATCGGGGAAGAGAAGGCAAGCAAGGGCCTGGCAAGAAGCTGATAATAGAAAATGAATTTAGTGGCAAATTCAATAATTTTTTTCCCAGTTGGGCTCATTTACGAACTGCAAAATAGTCGGATATAAACGGCGTCTTTATATGTGCAAGTGCGCCGTTTTGTCTGCCAAGCGCGTTCCAAAGTGAGCACACAAAATCTGTCCCCACAAAATCTGCAACTACCAACGGAGGTTAGTGGGTTAGAACACACCTGCTGGAAGCTAGAAAACAAAGTCCAACTATCACAGTCTTCATTCATTTCAACCTGTGTCATACATAGTAACATAGTAACATAGTTGATGAGGTTGAAAAAAGACACCAGTCCATCAAGTTCAACCTATTTTGGATCTCCTGCGATCCTGCACTAATATTTGAAATTGATCCAGAGTAAGCAACCGCCAATCTGTTTCAATTGTGAAAATCCCCCCAGATCCAATATTTCAGTCCTATTTTTACCCTATATCCACTACTATCCTTCATTTTAATTAACGGTCGTATCCCTGGATACACCTTTCTGCTAAAAATTTGTCTAACCCTTTCTTAAACATATCTATTGAATCTGCCATCACAACCTTCCCTGGCAATGAATTCCATATCTTGACTGCCCTTACTGTAAAGAACCCCTTCCTTTGCTGGTTGTGAAATTTCCTCTCCTCTAACCTTAGGGGGTGACCGTGTGTCCTGTGTATGGTCCTTGGGGTAAAAAGTTCCCATGAAAGCTCTCTGTATTGACCCCTTATGTATTTGTACATAGTAATCATATCTCCCCTTAGACGCCTCTTTTGTAAAGTAAACATGCCTAAACTGGCTAACCTTTCCTCATAACTTAATGACTCCATACCCTTTATCAATTTTGTCGCCCTTCTCTGAACCCTTTCTAGTTCCAAATTATCTTTTTTATAGAGTGGTGCCCAGAACTGTACTCCATATTCAAGATGAGGTCTTACCAACAATTTATACAGTGCCAAAATTACACTGTCTTCCCTTGCATCTATGCCCCTTTTTATGCATGCCAATACTTTATTGGCCCTTGCAGCTGCTGCTTGACATTGAGCACTATTGCTTAGTCTACTGTCTACGAGCACTCCCAAATCCTTTTCCATTATAGATTCTCCTAAATTAATTCCATTTAATTTATAGATTGCGTTCTTGTTTTTGATCCCTGAATGCATAACCTTACATTTATCTGTGTTAAACCTCATATTGCATTTGGCCGCCCAATCCTCCAGTTTATTTAAGTCCCTCTGTCTGTGTCCTAAAACACTGACTTAATTATATGTCTTAAATTAATTATGAAAAGTGAGGGAACAATCAGCACGATGTTCAGTACTTGTGGGTTAGGACATTTTTATTTAATTGTTGGTACGGCCCCCGGAACCTCAGGTTTGGTGGAAGAATTAAGGCAAACACTTACGAAATAGAGAGACGTTGTTAATAGGGCTTCCTCCTAATTACTAAAGGGTGACTTCTGCGCAAGCTATCGCCGGGTAACGCGGGAGGCAGCTAACACCGGGAGACTAGAGAGAAGATTCCCTATGCCAAGCAGAATGGCATTAGCCAGTGAACAATAAAAATGTCTTGTTAGTTAAATAAAGCATTATTATTTTTTTTGTGTATGTTAAAATATTTTTTTCTGTCTATTTTTGCTAATTTTATTAATTTTATCAATATTATTATTGTGCTTCCCATACACTGCATGCATAGAGGTTCCCTGTACTGTCAGCCAGCCAGGATTTCGTTCATAATTCGGGGTGAAAACAGAAAATCTGGGGTATCACCCTCCTTTTAATAGGTCCCAGGATAATAAAAAAAGCCCTTTTGCTGGGAGAAAGAGAGTGTACAACCTCCTGCAAAGCTGGGAAGATCATCTAGATAAGGCCTGGCCAACCTGTGGCTCTCCAGGTGTTGTGGAACTACAAGCCCCAGCATGCTTTGTAGGTAGAAAGCCAACCAATAGCTGGCAGGGCATGCTGGGGCTTGTAATTTCACAACACACAGAGAGCCGCAGGTTGGCCAGGCCTGATCTAGATGCACTTTTTACCCCCCTTATCTCATTTAAATAATTTGTTCCCAAGAAACATAAATCTCCTTAATGCATGTGGGAAGCAGGTGAACTCCTAATTCACACCCAGCAAGGAACAAGCCTGAACTGTGTAAAGTTTGTGGAGGGTTTCTTGGCCTGTAGTAGGTGCATGATGCCATAAAACAGCATTTGTGCTGCACATTTCTAAATAAATGTGTATTAGTGACAGCTCTATGTACTGTTAGTAGAATGTAAGCCTGTAGGCAGGGCCGTAACTAGGGCTGTGTGATAGGGGCGACCGCCCAGGGCGCAACTCTGAAGGGGGGCGCAATTTAGGAATGTTTTAGGTTCATTTGGTTAAAATTGAGGGCTAGGGGGACGGCATTTGTCTTTCTCGCCCCGGGCGCTAGAATTCTAAGTTACGGCTCTGCCTGTAGGGTTACTGGGGATGGATACTGTGTGTTCTCTTCTAATGCCTCCCCCTCCCTCCCGCTGCCTCCATCCATTACCGGCAGTGAGCTGCAGCCAGGCGCACAGTTTGCAGACCATCCCGGAGTGATAGAACCACAACAGTCCAAGGCAGGCCAGGCTGAGCAGGACCAGCAGCAGGGCCACCAACATGAACCCGGCCGCTGTCTGGAAAGGGGGGAGAGCCTCCAGGGTCCCTGGGGGCCCCCGGCATTCCGTGCCCCAGTCCGATTCCTCGCACACCTGGTACAGTCCGAACTGCCCGCTGCCCTCACCACCCAAAACCCACGCCGGCTGCAGCAGCACAACGATGTCCAAGATCCCCAGGAACATGGTGCAGGAAGCCCACAGAACGGCCACAGCCCGGACGTTCTGGACAAAGTCTGTTTCGTACAGTCGGAAATGTTCAGGAGGATCCATGAGGGTGACCTGGAAGGACAGAAAGCATCACAAAATTATATATGTTTCCACAAATCACTGTCCCTTCTGCTTACCACACACAGCCTGTCTCCTCCAACCACCACACACACTGTGACTATCACCACACACAGCCTGTCTCCTCCAACCACTACACACACTGTGACTGTCACTACACACACAGCCTGTCTCCTCCAACCACTACACACACTGTGACTGTCACTGCACACACAGCCTGTCTCCTCCAACCACTACACACACTGTGACTGTCACTACACACACAGCCTGTCTCCTCCAACCACTATACACACTGTGACTGTCACTACACACACAGCCTGTCTCCTCCAACCACTATACACACTGTGACTGTCACTACACACACAGAGCCTGTCTCCTCCAACCACTACACACACTGTGACTGTCACTACACACACAGCCTGTCTCCTCCAAACACTACACAAACTGTGACTGTCACTACACACACAGCCTGTCTCCTCCAACCACTACACACACTGTGACTGTCACTACACACACAGCCTGTCTCCTCCAACCACTATACACACTGTGACTGTCACTACACACACAGCCTGTCTCCTCCAACCACTATACACACTGTGACTGTCACTACACACACAGCATGTCTCCTCCAACCACTACACACACTGTGACTGTCACTACACACAGCCTGTCTCCTCCATCCACTACACACACTGTGACTGTCACTACACACACAGCCTGTCTCCTCCATCCACTACACACACTGTGACTGTCACTACACACAGCCTGTCTCCTCCATCCACTACACACACTGTGACTGTCACTACACACAGCCTGTCTCCTCCAACTACTACACACACTGTGACTGTCACTACACACACAGCCTGTCTCCTCCAACCACTACACACACTGTGACTGTCACTACAAACACACAGCCTGTCTCCTCCAACCACTACACACACTGTGACTGTCACTACACACACAGCCTGTCTCCTCCAACCACTACACACACTGTGACTGTCACTACAAACACACAGCCTGTCTCCTCCAACCACTACATGCACTGTGACTGTCACTACACACACAGCCTGTCTCTTTCAAATACTACACACACTGTGACTGTCACTGCACACACAGCCTGTCTCCTCCATCCACTACACACACTGTGACTGTCACTACACACAGCCTGTCTCCTCCATCCACTACACACACTGTGACTGTCACTACACACACACAGCATGTCTCCTCCATCCACTACACACACTGTGACTGTCACTACACACACAGCCTGTCTCCTCCAACCACTACACACACTGTGACTGTCACTACACACACAGCCTGTCTCCTACAACCACTACACACACACTGTGACTGTCACTACACACACAGCCTGTCTCCTCCAACCACTATACACAGTGTGACTGTCACTACACACACAGCCTGTCTCCTCCATCCACTACACACACTGTGACTGTCACTACACACAGCCTGTCTCCTCCAACCACTATACACAGTGTGACTGTCACTACACACACAGCCTGTCTCCTCCAACCACTATACACAGTGTGACTGTCACTACACACACAGCCTGTCTCCTCCAACTACTACACACACTGTGACTGTCACTACACACACAGCCTGTCACCTCCAAACACTATACACAGTGTGATTGTCACTACACACACAGCCTGTCTCCTCCAACCACTACACACACTGTGACTGTCACTACACACAGCCTGTCACCTCCAAACACTACACACAATGTGACTGTCACTACACACACAGCCTGTCTCCTCCAACCACTACACACACTGTGACTGTCACTACACACACAGCCTGTCTCCTCCAACCACTACACACACTGTGACTGTCACTACACACAGCCTGTCTCCTCCAACCACTATACACACTGTGACTGTCACTACACACACAGCCTGTCTCCTCCAACCACTACACACACTGTGACTGTCACTACACACACAGCCTGTCTCCTACAACCACTATACACACTGTGACTGTCACTGCACACACAGCCTGTCTCCTCCAACCACTACACACACTGTGACTGTCACTACACACACAGCCTGTCTCCTCCAACCACTATACACACTGTGACTGTCACTACACACACAGCCTGTCTCCTCCAACCACTATACACAGTGTGACTGTCACTACACACACAGCCTGTCCCCTCCAACCACTATACACAGTGTGACTGTCACTACACACACAGCCTGTCTCCTCCAAACACTACACACACTGTGACTGTCACTACACACACAGCCTGTCTCCTCCAACCACTATACACAGTGTGACTGTCACTACACACACAGCCTGTCTCCTCCAACCACTATACACAGTGTGACTGTCACTACACACACAGCCTGTCTCCTCCAACCACTATACACACTGTGACTGTCACTACACACACAGCCTGTCTCCTCCAACCACTACACACACTGTGACTGTCACTGCACACACAGCCTGTCTCCACCATCCACTACACACACTGTGACTGTCACTACACACACAGCCTGTCTCCTCCAACCACTACACACACTGTGACTGTCACTACACACACAGCCTGTCTCCTCCAACCACTATACACACTGTGACTGTCACTACACACACAGCCTGTCTCCTCCAACCACTACACACACTGTGACTGTCACTACACACACAGCCTGTCTCCTCCATCCACTACACACACTGTGACTGTCACTACACACACAGCCTGTCTCCTCCAACCACTACACACACTGTGACTGTCACTGCACACACAGCCTGTCTCTTCCAAACACTACACACACTGTGACTGTCACTACACACAGCCTGTCTCCTCCAACTACTACACACACTGTGACTGACACTACACACACAGCCTGTCTCCTCCATCCACTACACACACTGTGACTGTCATTACACACACAGCCTGTCTCTTCCAAACACTACACACACTGTGACTGTCACTACACACAGCCTGTCTCCTACAACCACTACACACACACTGTGACTGTCACTACACACACAGCCTGTCTCCTCCAACCACTACACACACCGTGACTGTCACTGCACACACAGCCTGTCTCCTCCATCCACTACACACACTGTGACTGTCACTACACACACAGCCTGTCTCCTCCAACCACTACACACACTGTGACTGTCTCTACACACACAGCCTGTCTCCTCCAAACACTACACACACTGTGACTGTCACTACACACACAGCCTGTCTCCTCCAACCACTACACACAGTGTGACTGTCACTACACACACAGCCTGTCTCCTCCAACCACTATACACAGTGTGACTGTCACTGCACACACAGCCTGTCTCCTCCAACCACTATACACACTGTGACTGTCACTACACACACAGCCTGTCTCCTCCAACCACTATACACACTGTGACTGTCACTACACACACAGCCTGTCTCCTCCAACCACTACACACACTGTGACTGTCACTACACACAGCCTGTCTCCTCCAACCACTACACACACTGTGACTGTCTCTACACACACAGCCTGTCTCCTCCAACCACTACACACACTGTGACTGTCACTACACACACAGCCTGTCTCCTCCAACCACTACACACACTGTGACTGTCACTGCACACAGAACCAGTCTCTTATATACAGTTATTTGACCACAGAACATGTCTCCTCCTGACCCTGGGTCCTCCATCCTATACAGATATACAGATACACATTGACATGTCTCTGTGCTGTGTGTATTATATATATATATATATATATATATATATATGTTACTTACTCTGATCGTCCTCCCCGGTATTAGAGCATCAGACATGCAGCATATCCACTGTTGTCAATGGCAGCAGCATCTCTGTGCTGAGTCCTCCCCTTCTCTGCAGCCATAAATCTCCCCCCTGCTGTACGGCCTATAGCTGGAGCTTCCATGTGTCCTGATTCTCTTAGGGCAGTCCCTGTTCCCATTCAAAATGCTTAAGTCAGATTTCCTAGTTTATTATAATGTGTCTGATGCCTCCAAAATAACAGAAGTGAGATTATGTTCTGTATCTGCGTTACCTTATTTCAGCCCTAAAAGGGAGAATAGGAGCATTGTATTGTTCTGTATCTTATATCCTGCCCATCATATAACCCCCCAATATACCCCATATACCCCCTGCATGATATACCCCATATAACTCCTCCTATATATACCACCTTTCTCCTGCCCATCATATAACCCCCCAATATACCCCATATACCCCCTGCATGATATACCCCATATAACTCCTCCTATATATACCACCTTTCTCCTGTACATCATATAGCCCCCCAATATACCCCATATACCCCCTGCACGATATACCCCATATAACTCCTCCTATATATACCACTTCTCTCCTGTACATTATATAACCCCCTAATATACCCCATATACCCCCTCCTTTATATACCACTTCTCTCCTGTACATTATATAACCCCCCAATATACCCCATACACCCCCTGCATGATATGCCCCATATACCTCCTCCTATATATACCACCTCTCTCCTGCACATCATATAATCCCCAAAATACCCCATATACCCCCTCATTTATTCACCTCATATATAATACCTCTGTCCTGCACATGATATATATTCCCTCAATATCAACTCCATACTCATTATATACACAGGGCCAGATTAAGGGACACATTGTCCTGGGTATAGATGTAACATTATAGATGGATTTACCACACAGGAGTTATATGGAACTTACAACTTGGCACCTAAGACTGGAGGAATACATCTGAGGAACATTGTTGATGTGGAACCCACCTACCTACAATAAGGACTTTAGTAGGACTTCCCCCTTAAGGACACATTGGTCTTATTCCTTTATAATAACTCAATGTTTTTAATCCACATTTTATATATGATCTGTTTCAGCTGTTATATAAAGTGATAGATACATTTATTCATACATGTGACTGATATCTTATAGTGGGTATATACCTTGTGCTCTATAGACTGCGTATTATTGGATTGTCTATTGATCCTATTAGCAGCAGAGACACTTACATCTCTCTTATTCTGTGCAGCACAGACCTTCACATGTGTTTATTTTAAAGGAAAATTCTATTTGACTAAATGAACTGAGGTCACACTCACACCTACTCCTAGCCACACTGTGGGTATAATAAGAAGTGAGCACTCACCCTTACATGCCTGTGCGGCATCAGTTATCCTCCACTCACACAATGACATAACCGTAACTCATCAGAGTTATTTATATATGAGGATATGTCCTGCAAATATGTCTTTGACCCGTCCTCATGATCGTATAAGACAGGATCCTTCATGACACATAAGCTACGTCATGTTACTTAGATATTTTACAGATATTTCAGGCCATGTCATTATATACTTAAAATGATTTTTGTTAGAATAGCTTTTGAAATGTTGTCTCACACTGTATCTGAACCCACTCTCCCCAAACCTTCCCCTTCTTCCGTCCTCCAGTTTTAAACAAAAAACAAACAAACAAAGAAGAAACACTATCTAACTTAGTGCTGAAATAGTTAATGCTGACTATGATAGAAAGGTGTCAGAACACACAGAGCATCACAGCTTGCTCCGTATCCGCAGACCCGTCAGAGTGCCCATGCTGACCCCTGTCCACCGCTGAAAGCACCTAGAATGGGCAGCTGAGAACCAGAACTGGACCATGGAGCAATGGAAGAAGGTGGCCTGCTCTGATGAATCACGTTTTCTTTTACATCATGTGGTCGGATTAAACTGTGCCTGAGACAGATATATCTCTGCTGGGGATTAGAGAGCTACTAGCTCAGTAGCAGAAAGGAGTAAGATAACTCTGTCCAGGTTTGAATACACAGGCTGTAGTAGAGGCTCTGGTTTGATTTTGCTGGTAAACTTCCTTTTAGTACCTTATCTTTTGAAACTTGAATTTTACACCTGGCTTGTTGAAGACATTGAGAAAAGTTTAACAAGTTCCTTATATGGTATGTTGGCTCAGATGACTAGTAGCCAGATGCTCTCTTGCCATTAAATGGCTGAGATCCTGGTTCAAATCCCCCTTTGTACATTGGTTGATGCACCTGGCTGGTTCATGACATTGAGATGAGTCTCCCTACTTACCTGAAGGATGATCTGTCTTTACTCACATTGATGGCATAAGTAGTAAAGTACTCAAGTGAGAAAACAGTAATCTAGTGGTGAGGTAAAAGTGTAAGAAAGTATTTTCATACATTCAACTTGCTGTTCTTTTAGACACCACAATAGCCAAGTATATTAAAGAATGCTGGACAATTTAACACATCATCATGGAGAGAACCCAATAACCAACCCCCAGATCAGGCTAATGACTTAGGAAAGACCATCAAGCCTGTCTGGGGAATCAAACCAGGACCTCCTGCATCACAGTCAGCAACCCGGGCCACTAGTCCACTGAGCCAGTACATGATGTCAGCAGCAGTGAGACTTTTATCAATGTCATCAAGGGGCCTGGAGCAAAATCAAAGGGGATGTAAATGTTGTCTGGCTGGGGATTCAAACAAGTGAATCTATATAAACCATAAACAGATCACCTATGTACTAGGCCACCAGGCTAGAACATGTGTGAGAGATATGTAAAGTCTTTTCTCATGGACTTCATCAAGCCTGTTGCAACATGAAATGTGATAAAAGGGAGCCACTCGGAATTCAAAGCAGGCCCTGTACTATGACTGTCCATGGGCACCTCACTACTAGTCAACTGAGCTCACTTATACTGTTCTCAGTGTCTTCAGTCAGCTGCAACATTCAATGTTTGAAAATGAACCCTGACAGGGGATTCAAGCCAGAGGCTCCTCTATCACTGAAAGAAAAGCACCTGGCTACTAGCCTGCTGAGCCAATTCTCCTTTAAGCAAAATTTGTATTAGGAATGGGACATGTTTATGAACTGCAAGTACCAGGAAACTCAATAAACCTCTGTTTGACCATCAGTGGAGAGAGTAACAACTGGAGTCCTCTAGTTTCTCTGACTGCAAAACCCTTTGGCATCTGATTATCTTATATTTCTACATAGGCACCCTTAGAGCTTTGAAACAATGGTGTCAAATCATTCTGCTCTGTGGTGGGGTTTGTACATGTCAAGGACTATAGGAAGGGGAAGGTGACAAGTGATATGTGGAGTGATGATGATGATGATGATAATGGTGTGGTCACCTCTCCAACAGACAAATCACATCTGGGGGCAGTTTGTGGTAGTGATTAAAGAGAGACCTTTGGGGCCTCCTCACACTTGGGGCAGTTAGTGAGAGAGACAAATATTTAATTAGGTACAATGACGTTATAACTAAGTAAGATACAAACCTGAAAATACCTGTGATGAATTTCAGATATTACTCTACGAGACAGACACAAAGGGCCTGATTCATTAAGGAACGTAAATGCCAATACATGTCGTATTTTGTGTAACATGTGATTGTAATCAGGAGCAACTGTAAAAATGTATTTTATGTACAGTAGACATTAATAACATCCTGATAAATGGATTTTATGGAGAATTTTTTTTTTTCTTTTAATGTTTTGTTAATAATAACTATAACAGGTGACATTAATTGAATTTTTTTCTATGTGCGTGACTTTATATTCCACATATGTATTGGATGTATCCTGCAGTGTATTGTTTGTTAGAGCAGAGCGGACATAGACCTGTATTCATCAGCAGAGGCAGGGCCAGATTAAGGGCCACATGGTCCTGGGGCTGAAAATTATAAAGGGTCTATTGTGAGAAGTGCCGTCCCACTGGAGGTGTGGTCAGTGGTGTGTGGGTGTGGTCAGCTGTGTGTGGGTGTGGCCAGCACCATGGGGGGCATAGCTTGCACTTACCTCCCACCACCTACCTCTCCCTCCCATCTTCCCTTATGTAAAGAGTGCACCACTAACTGTATGTAACGTGAAGAGTGGAAATACGCCCCAGCTGTCCCTCATGCCGGGACAAGCTCCTGGCTGGTCAGGATAGTCCCATAAAATCAGGACTATCCTGATGGAATCGGGACAGGTGAGAGGTAAAGGTTTGTTATGTCATTGACCACTGAAGATAAAAATACAAACAATGGTTGATCATCTTTATTTATAAAGTGCTTTAACACAAACATACATGAAAAATGCTAATTTTTAGGTTTTAACATTGAACGAAGAACAGGGTGCTGAAAACTTAAGAAAAAATAAAATAAAACTTGAATCTATGTATATATATATATATATATATAAATTGTCTATTGTATGTATCTATATTGATCCTAATATATAAACATTCACTGTCCAGTTTATTAGGTATATCTGAACACCTGCTAGTTAATGCAAATATCTGATCAGCCAATCATGTGGAAGAAACTCAATACATAAAAGCATGCAGAATCAGGAGGTTTATATGTTCTCCCCGTGTTTGCGTGGGTTTCCTCCGGGTGCTCCGGTTTCCTCCCACACTCCAAAAACATACTGGTGGGTTAATTGGCTTCTATTAAATTGCCCTTAGTCTCTCTCTGTCTGTGTCTGTGTGTTAGGGGGATTTAGACTGTAAGCTCCAATGGGGCAGGGACTAATGTGAGTTCTCTGTACAGTGCTGCGGAATCAGTGGCGCTATATAAATAAATAGATGATGATGATCAGGGTCAGGGAGGCCAGTCCCATAGTGGGCTACCTTGTGCTGGGTCACTGGACCACCTGTATTTTTTCCTTTTAAAATGTCCCTAATAGGCTGCTGAGTCGAGTCCTGTCCCCCGGACTAAAATATGCCAGCCCTCCCCTATCAAACATGGTCAAAAGTTACAATTTTCAATTTTTTATTACCCAGTCAAGAGTTCATATAGCCCTTAAAGGTCGGCTAAACTCCCTAAGAACCGCAAGGGTGGACTCTGAGCTCAGTATTTAATCCTAATAGGAAAATAATCAAACAAATGTTTCCCTAATACGTTTGTGAAGACCTCTGCATGCAATTGTAACCTCTGAAAGTAACAAAACAAACATGTGGTGAAGATATATACCTTTCTCATTAGGAACCTATAGGGTTGATGTAACTCTCCTAGAAATCCATATAATGTAATCATGTTTCATATGTATATGTGCAGAAAAATCATACAATGTATAGTGTATTTAAGCCCATATCTCTGCAATGTTCCAGAAGAGAGTTACGATATAGTTTATGTTCTGTTATAGAATTGTTAGGCAAGAGGGCAACACATCAGCATTCTTCTTTGAGTGAAGTCACAGAGGAGTGGGGTTGGGGGGGAGTTAAACCGTTAAAAGATAGTGAAATGATTTGGGAAATTGTCAGTTTTTGGGGATCAGTCTGCATCTGAGAAATTGTCCAAATCTTCTAGTTCCCCAACGCGGCAGATTATGTGAAAGAGTATGTGAATGTGGTTCTTCCATTTTGTTGTGGTTTTTTTTAGAAATTGTTTTTCATTTATAAATGTTACATATTATCAACATTTTTATTCAATAGAGCTTTCATGGGAACTTTTTACCCCAAGGACCATACACAGGACACGTGGTCATCCCCTAAGGTTAGAGGAGAGGAAATTTCACAACCAGCAAAGGAAGGGGTTCTTTACAGTAAGGGCAGTCAAGATATGGAATTCATTGCCAGGGAAGGTTGTGATGACAGATTCAATAGATATGTTTAAGAAAGGGTTAGACAAATTTTTAGCGGAAAGGTGTATCCAGGGATACGACCGTTAATTTAAAATAAAGGATAGTAGTGGATATAGGGTAAAAATTGGATTGCAATATTGAGTCTGGGGGGATTTTCAAAATTGAAACAGATTGGCGGTTGCTTACTCTGGATCAATTTCAAATATAAGTACAGGATCGCAGGAGATCCAAAATAGGTTGAACTTGATGGACTGGTGTCTTTTTTCAACCTCATCAACTGTTACTATGTTATTGTGTAAGTCTGTCCATACAGGTGCAGTACTGTTCTACCACCAGTGGCCGCCATGGGGATCATGTGAAGCAATTGAGCTGCCTCCCCCAGCTGTAGCTGGTAACCGTAATGACTACCCCTTAAATAGAAGCCTCTTGCAATGAGGCCTGGCTGGATTATTGCAGTTCCTGGTTTCCAGGACCATGTTATTAGTATTAACATTGTTACATCTGACTTTGCTTATCCTGATCATGCTTCTGAATGTCTAGAACCCTGGCCCCTGTAAATGACTTTATTCCTGAACTTCACTGGTTACTTTGCATATTGTGCAATGCTCTGTGAATTCTCTATCCTTGTGTACCTGCATCAGAGGCTGCATACCTGTGTATTGCAGGATCAATATATTCATCATATAGACCTGCTTTTATCGATCTTTGCCTAGCCCTAGCCATTAATAACCTCAGAGTGTGTGTTGTAATCAATAAATATTACCTTATTTCACCTTGATCCCTGTTTCAGTGTGATATTACAACGTGGACACAAGAACCTTTACACATTGTGACTTTTCGCCAAATGAAATCCCATATAATATAAGATTGAACATCAGGACTTGAACATCATATCATCAGTCGATACAAGTATCATTTTTTGTTTCTTATATCTATAAGATTTATTCTATTTGGTTGTGTTTAGGAAACCGTAGCGCAGAAAAGTGATTTTATATTTTTTTCTAACGTTCTATCTTTGTGTTCTTAAATTCACCCATCAGATAGAATTGTTTTTTTATGCAGTCGTTTGATTTACTATAAGAACACTCATTGAATTAGGTTGTGATTACATTTTGCGATAAATCGGGAAGTAACTGATGACTTCCTCAGAGTGTCAGCTCTTGAACAAAACCTTAATGGTGGCTGGACTTTGCGAGTCGTTGTTTAGGAAGACCAGGTGGTTTTGCATTGATTGTCCATGTGGGTATTGGTAATTTAACACGTTAATTTATTTTTAAAGCAAGAATGCTGAGTGCTACCATCCACTTCTGCATTTCTGGTATACAGTATAATATACAGAGCCATATTTGGTGCTCAGTCTAATATGCAAAGCCATATCTGACATCTTGCCTACTGAGCAATCTGCTGGCAAAGCATGCTGGAGCTTGTAGTTTTACAACACCTGGAAAAACCACAGGTTGGCCAGATCTGGTATAAACCTTTGCTCAGAGCACATGGGTATGCAGTGGCCTACAAGCAAAGAGCTCCGCTGGCAGTGAAGGCGGTGGCCGTAGTTGGAATCCCCAGGCCGGCTTCCCTATACTGCCTTGTGATTCTGCACCAGCCTGGTTTAGGATATCCATGACATTGAGAAATGTGTCTCTCCTTACAGAACGCAGGAGATGGCTCAGTGGTCTAACAGCCGAGGTAGCTGTAGCTTGTAGCCCGTTCCACTGTGGACCTGTAAGAGGTTAGTAAGCTGTCTCTGAGATCAAACACTAGAGGCCACCCTCAATTCTTTTGATGTCTGTCCCTCATCCATGGCTCCATTGAGAACTGTGATCAAGGTCTTAACAAATAAATAACAGTAATTAAATAAATAAATTCAGGCGATAATTTATTTAAGGATAAATAAAATAAATTGTTACATAAATAATTGATACGTGTAACCCAAAAGTATAATTACTTATAATTAATAAAGTCCAATATCATAAAACTAAAAGCAGATACTTTGTATCTTAACACATAAATAATTAAAATGCAGTTGAATTATACCCAAGTCATATGTATTATTTTTAATGTGGCTCTTTAATAAACGGTATCCGAGTAGGTGTGTGCTTCCTATTGTGTAAGCAAGGTCTCCATTCAACGCAATAACCAACCATCCCTCCCCGAAAGAGTGTTTTGGAAAAAACAGAAGTTGTTTACAAAAGTGCAAAATGTGAGCTTCCAGCAGTGATTTTTCCAGGAAGCTCATGGAGTGGCGAGCCAGGACTACAGCAACAACAGGGTGTAACGTGTAATACTACACATCCGACAGTCAAGCGGGGAGCTTGACTGTTGTTTCATTATGGCGTTCATTTCCATTTGTACAGTGTTGCAGCTGGTACCATATAAATAAATGTTAAAAACTTATGCTCTGCACTAAAGCCAATATCCTTCTAGAACAATGTTACCCAGAACGTTAATGGTTCTATAAATCAATAAAAATATGACACCATCAAACCCCAGCAGCGAAGGCACTGGACAAAGTATGTAATGTACTCAACGCACGATGCCCCGAGTTATCAAACACTACGAGTACAACATCTTCTCCCTTTAAATTAACAGTACTTTGGTGGGGTCTACGCAGCCACTGTATTTAGTATATATAGCTGGGACACCGGTCGTTCAACTTCGGGGCTGCCCGTGCCACAAGAGGTCACACCAATACGCAAATTCGATTACCATATTGGTATCTTGCCAGGTCGATTGCCCAAAAAACTTTCTGAACGCCAAATCCAATTGCACCTAATACAGAATTTCTTTCATCACACACAGGTGAGGTTCTCTCTTTGGCTGGGTCAGTTATTATCCAAATTGTTTCTACAGACAGAAATCCTGAAAACATAACCTGTTGGTAACTCTTGAATACTGCGTTTGAGCAGCTCCATTGTAGACTAGACCAATAGTCACGAAGTTACAGCCTACAACTAGGAACCGACAACATTACGTTGTGCCTCAGCGACGTCCCCGTTTCCTAATCAGCTACCAGGCTGCGCTCTCATTAACAACAACTAGTCCGGCCTAGAACGCAGCAGCCACCACCGTTTATAAGCAACAGACGCACTTAAATAAAATTGTGCCCGGCCTTTATGGTCTCGGAGCTCACACCAGTAGGAATGGCTACAAAACTATTCATCACCTTTTTTTGAGAACATTTTATAGTGCAACGACAGACGTCTAGAAGGTTTCAGCCTCACGGGCACATGGTGAAAAGCGCATGTTCTGTGATCATGCAATATGTCCATGCAACGTATGTATGTGATGTGAGCGCTCGTGGCAATCCAACAATCCTGATACATTGTATACTGTCCGCTTCTCAGGAATCCGGATAATGTGATTTTCACCTTCACACTTATGTGTCCGCTGGTTGTGTTGTCTTCAAAGCATGTTTGCACGATGTATAGTAAATCCGTGATGTAATATTATATATGACCTCAAGACACACACCAGCTCTTTAACCCCCTGTATACCACACGGATGGACAGTGGAGAGATAACATCAGCAACGAAACACAGAACAGATGGGTGACTGTGTATGCGATGATGAATGAGAGGAATGAATTGTGGGGAACAGACACAGTAAAGTGATTTTGGAAGGAGCTGTGAGCTAAATTCCATATTCCCAACTTATCCCATATGTCCAGGAAAGTGTTTGTAAAGTAGCCCGATTCCTGGATCCCGGGAAAATGGAGGCCATGGCGAAACACCATTTATTTCTGCATACTGAACAAGGCACTATGCAATGTATATATAGGTGCAGTCTGTTATATACATTATATACACAATTCCAAGATCGGAGACCCCAGCAGAAGCTCCGTACAGTGCAGGGAAGTCGGATCTCCCAAACCTCTCCAGTTATGGTCACACCCCAAGAGGTGGGCACTGCGTGTGGACCCCCAAGGCCGCCAGTCAGGACGACTAGGCGCCAGGCATGTCCTCGCCGAACTTGGAGTAGTAGGCGGATTGTTTGGCTGGAATCAGAACCTGTGTGATACAAACACAAAGAGGAGTTGCTGCGAGTGGCACAAGCGAGGTACAAAGTGTCTCAGTGATTCCTACTTCATTGATAGGCGGCGTTTATGTGAATGAGAAATGTCCCCACAAAATCGCCCCCAACCCCCTCCCCCCTCTCTATGCGTGAGCCGTATGCGGATCTAGCGACTTGTGGGGCCCCTGGCACATTCTGAAGGGGCCCACAAAGCTTAGAGAAGGGGTGAGCAGAACACAATTCTTCTCTACACAGAATATAATTATGACCAGTTCATACGTGCGTCCTTCTCGTGCTCCGTTACAGGGCATAACGAACCCTGCTGACTGCAGCGACGAGAGCGGAGCACCTAGGCCGCGACCCCCGGAATTATACCTATGGTTTGAGTAACGCATTTATTTTCTTGCACTTGTCACACATACACAAAAGGAATATTTCTCCCCTCCACGCCTGTGAAGTCTGGTATCAGCCGTTGTTGCCCCGTCTTGTTTGACCCTGGTTACTTACACTTTTTATGACGGAAGCTGAACTATTATTAGGTGCAATAGTATTTTTTTTTATTAATTTCATGCTTAAGCCTGATGAACAAATATATGTTTGTGGCTTCTTATATCAGTTACATCATCGAGGCACTGAATGAGTGCAGCTTATGAACGTCACTAGCAATCAGTGACGTCACTGACGGACAGACGTCACTGACAGACAGACGTCACTGACAGACAGACGTCACTGACAGACAGACGTCACTGACAGACAGACGTCACTGACAGACAGACGTCACTGACAGACAGACGTCACTGACAGACAGACGTCACTGACAGACAGACGTCACTGACAGACAGACGTCACTGACAGACAGACGCCACTGACAGACAGACGCCACTGACAGACAGACGCCACTGACAGACAGACGCCACTGACAGACAGACGCCACTGACAGACAGACGCCACTGGCTGTATTAATTCAAATGCCAAAATGGCGGCACATCCCCTTGTACCCGACAGGCACACATTAACACGGAGGAACATTACTGGTAGAGGTACTCAACAAATAAGCAGAGACAGAACTGAAAATGTGATGGAATACCCAAAAAGTGGGCTCTCTGGGCCCCCTGGGAAGGGGTTATAAAATACTCTACCTCGTGATGAATGTAAGCGTCACAGCTGTAGCACCACACGGAGAGGTCCGAGAAGCTGAGAACAAGGTTATGTCCGCGTGAGACTCCATGACACATCATATGCTGAGAGACATACCTCCCACACAGGACCTGCGAGACAGGGAGAGGACGGTTAGAGCGCGCGGCGAGATACCCTGGCCTGACGGCAGCCGGGAGGGCCGCTCACCTGGAAACACGTGAGACACATCCAGTTCTCTACGCTTGTTCCGCACTCAGCGCACGGCTGTGTCACGTCCATTCCACTAGAGGGCAGCTCACACACCGAATCCAAGTGCGGACACCAGGGCAGAGGTGTGACGGTGAATAACTCCCCCTGGAAACAAGAACTAAGACGTATAAGCGGCAGCGACATTATAAATAGCAATATTGCAAATAACTTGATTCAAGACTATGAACTCTGCAAATTCAATATAATAATATAATGTGCAGAACATTATATTTACTGTGTGGAGTACAAGGTCTGTGTATTTACATTAATATAAATACATTTCATAAATAGGGAGCAGCATTCCCAAGAACAGTCATAGAACTCGGAGGACAGTACTCCATTAATAACTGCACAGCGGATGTCAATAAGTTTACGTATGTGATGTGATGAGTGTATACGACACCGCTATCTTATAATCACCATTATATGTTTATGTTCCCATGAAATGAGTTTAGATGCCTGGTGTATAAACAGTTACCGCGGAGCTGAGTGTAAGCTGTTATTATCTGTTATCAGCCCCCAAAGAACGATGCTGAAGGCAGAGTCCTTCGCCAGCTGTCAGGTCTGTACTAATAACTAAGCAGTAGAGTAACTCACACAGAGATCCGGGGATGTGGTCTTGTCCATCGTGTCATCACCACCGCCGGCTTCTGACAGCACATCCTGGTACAGCCACTTATTCACAGACTGTAGAGAGAGACAGGGGGCGCTATAGTGAGACACCTACTTATACCAGCAACTTTGTATCACCCGGCCTCACCCGCTTCCCTCCAGTCATTACCGCGCATCCTCCGCTACCCCTACAACCGGCCTCTCCTGCGCAGCCTGCGCTCTCCCCCACCTCCAGCTAGCCTCTCCCTCCAGCCAGCCTCCGCTCTCCCCCACCTCCAGCCGGCCTCTCCCGCGCAGCCAACGCTCTCCCCCACCTCCAGCCGGCCTCTCCCGCGCAGCCAACGCTCTCCCCCACCTCCAGCCGGCCTCTCCCGCGCAGCCAACGCTCTCCTCCCCCTCCAGCCGGCCTCTCCCGCGCAGCCTCCCCTTCCCGCCAGCCTCTTCTGCGCAGTCTCTGCCCCCTTCCGCCGGCCTCTACCATCCCGCCTCCAGCCGGCTGCTCCACATCCTTTTTTTAAAGCACTTACTTTTTTTTAAAAAAAAAGTTAATAAATTAAGTGTACTGGGGGACCTCATCTAGAAACTGGTCTAAAACTCTTCTGCATTGCACAACATATGATCACTTATGACAGAGATCTGATACAAGCTGCAATAGATGATTATCATGACTATAGATCATATATATCTGTAGTGCAGGAGGGGCTCCAACCTCAGCATTGTCCTTCTCTCTACGACTCCCCACTAACTAGGTTTCTTGTACACCCACTTCTGTGTCGTCAGCGACAGCCGGTTACAGTCACGAGGGCAGGACTTAAATCTATGTTCCCTGGTGCTAAACATGGCGTTATAAACATTCCAGATCCCACACAAACACTTGTAACACTCACTGCAGTCTCTACCTCCGCACCCTTCGCCTTCGTCCCAAGCGGGGAAAACGTTTTCTTTCTGGCTCCACCAACGGGCTCAGAGGGGTTGCTGTCCAAGCTCTTTCTATCATCTCCCAACTTCAAGTCTCTTAGAAGTTCCTCCACCGAGCTCTCCACCCTGTGCTTCTCCGGGGTTTTGTCTGAAACCTGGAGCTCAATAACCAACTCCAGCGAGTCTCCATCATGGACTTGCTCGTGTTGTGTGGTTTGGTCCACAGTAAACTCTTCAACAACTAACTCATCTTTCTTTTCTAGTCTATGTGGATAAAGACAGAGGGAAGCTCCCTCACCCACTAGCTTCACATCCAGGCTCTCCTCGGCTGGTTTCTCCTCATCTACAATAGTTCTCTGTGAAGGAAACTCAGCCACATTGTCCCTGGATTCCATGTTCTCCAGTGGTGTGTTCTCCATAAGTTCCTCTACAGATTGCATCGTGGATGGCCTTGGAGATCCATCATCTGCAGTCTCATTCGTCATGGTTGGAGACGATGGACGTTGCTCCAGTTCTTCAGGATCAGGTGTCAGCGGGGTCAAATCGTCATCCTTTGCTTCCGGTTCACTGAAACTTGTTTCTTGGGGAGATTGTGAGCATACGGATGTCTCCCCAGGCGAGAGACTTATGAGCTGGGGCGCAGGTGAAGCCGTCTCAAGGATCTCGTTCTTACTCGGTTGCATCTTCCAGGGGGAGACCTCCTTTGGCGCCTTGGAGGGTGGAGTAGGCCCAACTGTTGAGATAAAATTACAAATATAACCGAGAAGTCCTATTAAAAACACCTTCCCAATCCACCAGACACTCACCATCTATCCTCAGGCTACGCCAATATTTGTGATGTACACCTAGTACGTCGGAGATTGAACGTAGGGCGGCAGGGCGAGGGGCATGCAAGTCGGGCAGGAAGGGAAGTGGGTCTCCCAGCAGTGTTCGGGTACACATAGACATGGATTCAGAAATAGAGGTCAGGTTGTATCCACCCTGGAACGGGACAGACAGCGGTAAGACTGGAGGCAAACAAGATGCCACAAAATACAGACAGCTCTAGACCAGACCCCACTAGACAACCAAACACCCCAAGCGGGAGAGTAACGAGCGAGGATACCTAAAATAATGCTACAATAAGGCAGAAGACTCCGCTCCTTCCTATAATCCTTATGTAGCAATACAGAGACTAGTGTACAGTTTACCCGGCTCATTAAAGAACTAAAAGGTGACAGAAGAACAGACAAAGACTAATTTAGAACAACTACTAATACATTCCTAGTACAATACAATCCAGTTACAGTGAACCTATCAGCAAGGGACAGGTGTGGCATTTTTACAATGACTTAACCCGATGAAACATTAGCACACCCTGCTGGCTTTAAGGCGGTACTACACCCAACATAATGTAGTGAATGTCAAACACAAAACAATAGAATATATATATATTACACATTTCAGGTATATTAAGTTTAAGAACAAATATTAAAGAATGAGGCCCGAGCCCTAAGACACTTACTTCCAGCACTATAACCACCTTGCCTCCTGCCAAGCCCATCAGAAGGTGCGTCATGTGGGCATAGCCTTCTGGACTGACGCGGCAGCCTCCGAGGGGGTCACCCCGCGCGGCGTCAAAACCAGCCGATACCAAAACCAGTTGTGGGTTAAACTGAGAGACAATCAAGGCAGCGGTCAACACACTCGTTAATAAGCGCCCTTGTGTGAATACTCGATCTTCTGTCTATCCCCAACTTCTGCCCCCCCCCCATTCCCCACTTCTGCTCTCCCCCCCCCGTCCCTTTCCCCAATTCTGCCCTCCCCCCCGTCCCTTACCTCATAAGCAATTGGCATCACAATTCTGTGAAAGGCCAGTAAGTACTCTATGTTCCCCATCTTGCCCCCATTCCAGGGGATGTTCACATTGAACCCCTCTCCGGGGCCACTGCCAACTTTGTCATGCGCGGCGTCTTCGGAAGACGGGAAGAAGAGACCGTTGTCGTAACGATGGATGGACACATACAGCACACTAGTAAAGGAAATAGGAGAGTCGGCAAAGGCACGTAGGCATGGATGCTCGCACACACAGACGTGCTCGTTACCTGGCATCCTCCTGGAACATATGTTGAGTTCCGTTGCCGTGGTGAACATCCCAATCCAAGATCATCACCCTGAAAGCAGAGATGCGAGAAGCATGAGACTAGAGAGATGAAGGTCCAGTCTTGGACGCAGGTCATGGACTCCATACACCAAACACGACATTGTTTAACTGTCTCTCCAGCCTTTACCTTAACCGAGGTTCGGACGGGCTCTGCAGACTTTGGGCAAATCTCGCAGCCAGAGCTACGTTGTTAAAGAAACAAAAACCGCAGGCGGCATCTTGCTCTGCATGGTGACCTGGCGGCCGAACAATACAGACTCCATTTTGTACCTGAAGACAAAAGAAAAATAAGTGATGAGATAAAGAGGAATAAGTCATGTTGAGAGGAAGGCTTAGCGAAAAGAGAAGGTGAGCGAGAGACCGGACAAGAAACAGTAATACTGATGAAAAGACATCATAGCATGCTCTCGTACAGCTACCGTACGTCCATTTCAACTGAGTTCACGGCTTGGCACTTCATATTGGGCCCATTGCACCCTATGAAGAATGTGCCGAAATTCAGTATATGTCCGGAGTGAATGGAGGATGAATTATGAATGCAAGACAATAGGAAACGATACATTCATGATCCGCACAGAATTCACTCCAAGGGCTAGATTTACTAAACTGCTGGATTGAGAAAGTGGAGATGTTGCCTATAGCAACCAATCAGATTCTAGTTATCATTTATGTAGTACACTCTACAAAATGACAGCTAGAATCTGATTGGTTGCTACAGGCAACATCTCTACTTTTTCAATCCAGCAGTTTAGAAAATATACCCCCAAGTGTTCTTAACAGAGAGTTGAGATGGGGGGGGGGTATCATATGCACCCATGTGTACAATGCCTTATGTGCTTGAGGTAGAAGGGGCATTGTGGTCTCCCGCACATAGGGCCGATTCATGTTTGGTTGTTCCGACCATTTGCATAGCGCAGCTACAGAGTGTAAAACAGGTCAGCACATGCTCAGAACCACGACCTCACGCCAGTGAACGCAATCGCATTCAACGGACGTCCAAACGCAAACGATACTTATGACTGCCTATGACTTGAGGGGAGGACTGACGTAGGCGATCTACAATAAGGGCGAGCAGAGGCCGTCCCAACCCAAACGAGGGAGATTCAAGTTCTAGGTACTTGTATACACGCTTGGTTTCAGCCGTACTATTTGCCCCAGCTACCGGGCTAGTGTAAGTGCCAACTGATAGTGATGACCGACACGGCATAGTCTTTGTATTAAAAACTACTCATATATGTGCCACAAAAAAATCTTTGAAGATCCATATTTATATTAATGATTATATGGTTAATAGTTGTTCATTTATTTTAGAATAGAATCTTGCGATCCGCTTGTATTTGAACACGGTCGGAACTACACTTAAGTTCCGCACTCTTTTTTAAAACACAACTTGCTTCCAAACATCGGCCCCGTAGTGTCTGAATCTTACCTTCCCCTTGAGTACCGCCTCCACCACACTAAACGTGGAACCCGCGGCCAGGCAGGCGCTGTTGTAGGACTTGTTGTTGACGTAAATGGAGTTATACTCCGACCCCAGTCTGTGCAGGTCCCTCGGTTTCATACGAGAACATTGTTCAATCTTCTTAATGTAGGAAAGACTGTGGGGATCATATAGAAACAAACTTACCACTGCTTATCAGTACAATGGATCAGGTTTTCCAATACGCATAGGCAAACCGAGTTGGGGGGTATTTCTAGTGCCTGGAAACCCCCCTCCATGTCTGGGGCACTGTATAATTGAGGTGGCTGGTCCCTGCCCCCACTTAACACGGCTCTGCTTGTACAGTAGTGCACGCAGCATTGCCCATGTATATTATGGGGATAGGAAGAGTTGGAGAGCAGCCAAGCACTGTCTAATAATATAGCCACGCCCCCATGCATGTTGGTCACGCCCACTGGCGGCGTGGTGTGGAAACCCCCCTCTACAAGTCTTCCTGATACGGTTACTCTTGTCTGTAGATCACCGTGCAGATCATCTAAACTCTTCGGCAGGACTCTAGCTGAACCCTTCTAGCACCAGAGAGGTGTAAACCTGCCTTACCGATTGGCTGTAGTTACACACCTATGACACATCTGTAGCTCCTCGTTCGTTGCCAGGAGGTGGGGGAGACGAGTGCAACGATCCAACAGCCCCATCTCTTTGTGCTGCTGAAATATCCGAGCAATCCTTTGTGGGACCTCCGGGTGGCCGCTGAGGAGACAACCGAGAATGATCAGAGAAGGAAGAATAGACGTCCCAATTGTACCTACAGCATCTTGTACCCTCACCTGTCCCACATGTTGTAATGGTTCATCATCTGCTCGTCGTACACCAAACCGGTGCGCTGCTCCGGTAACGTCCTCATCACCTCCTGCATCACCGTGTCCAGGATGACCTCCAGATGGTTCTCTGCCAACTCCTTGGGACGAGACGGATCATCTTTATCCTCTGTATTTAGCGAGTCCTCTCCAAGCTCACGGTTTAAAGGGAAATCTAAGAAAAAGTACTTCAGGTTACCAGCGATGACGCACAAATATTTGTAGCGTCGTTACTAGGATCCACAGATATAGTGGAAGGCTGTGTAAAGTGGTTGGTGTGTTTGGGCGATTGTGTCTATGGTATATATACGAGGATGTAATCTCAGCTGGAAAAGAAATAACCACTTAGCATTGTAGAACATACCACCATCGTTATCATCATTAACAATAATTGTGTAGTTTTTATAGGCCAAGGTCACTTTTGGGATATAGTTTCTTTAAGGTGTAAATGGGTAAAATAGAAGCTAGGGGTTACATGAATAAGCTGCGCCTTGTAGTCCAACAATTTGGGCTGTAATGTCAAAGATGGCTCCGTTGGGAGATATGCCGAGAGATACCAAACGATAACATCTTGCACACATATTACACAATACACTATCACAGATTTTAAGTTCAGAGACGTACAGTAGCCATATTAGAAAAGAAGCTGTCAAAGGGGATTTCTAATGTACGAAGGGTGGAGATCTCCATTAAATCGAAGGAAACTCACCCTGATCTTGCAGACTCCTCCAGAACTTCCTGTGTATGGAGATGGCGCTAGAGATGGAATCGAGAGCACTGCGAAAATGCAAACGATGGGGCAGATTAGGAACGTTGACAATCAAAACAGGCCCTCTGCCCGGCCTTCAGGTCTTCATGACCCAACTCAAGACAAACAGGTTCAACCTACGTTGCGGCTACATTGTATGGTACCATTAACGGTCCTCTATCTAAACAATGAATTCAAAAGCAGTAATCTTCTCTTTTTTATTGATTGAATGGCAAGTTGCAATCTCTAACAGCCACTCTGACAGCCGAATCGGCCCAAAAATCACAATCACACCCTGAACAAAAGTGATCTTTGCATCAAAGACTATTGGGGGAATTCAATTTTGCAGCAAATAACACGGCGCTAAATCTATTTCCGTTAATATGGTCATTTTAACACTGATTCCTGCTTGCAGCTGCTGAGCAAAAACCAGCATTAATGATTGCCGTATAAACTGTAATAGTGCGCAGGCCGCGTTTCTTTCGGCAGTAAAGCAGCCAATTAAAGTCCCCCCTATAGGGAAGACCTACTAAACTTTTTCAAACGTAAAAGTGGAAGTGTCGCCCATATCAACCAATCAGATTCTAGCTCTACTTTATCCAGTACAGTCTAGAAAGTGATAGCTGGAATCTCATTGGTTGATATGGGCAACACCTCCACTTTTCCTATTGGGAAGGTTTAGTAAATCTACCCCAAAATGTCTGCTGCCAGTTTGAGCGACACCCATTGCAGGTTTTTAGTGAAGTTCTTACCTCTCACAGGGGGTAAAAGGCTGGTGCAAAGTTGGACACGGGTCTCCGAGCAGGATTTTCAGGGACGCACAGACTCCCTCTGCCAGCGAGCGCATGTTGTACCCTCCCTGTAAGGAAGAGGCAAATAAGTCCTCACACCCAAAACACCGGGTAAGCGGATCACCATTTCTGTAGTCACCCAAGAGGTGGAAGAGGCCTTTTTGTAGGCTTAACTAAGATTCACAAAACACGCAGCTTATCTACTCAATAAGAATCAACGACATCACTGAGGCACTTTATGGCCAATACTCATAAGGCCGAAAAAAAATTCAAGTCGCACCGATTCCTAGTGAATGAATAGGCTACATCCTAACACAACTGCTGCCTCCACTGTTTAAGTAATGACCCAACGTGTAGACATCAGACTGACACAGATAAATCATGTGATCCTCAATTCCGCTCACCTCCAGGGACAGCACAAGTCTTCCTTCAGCCAATGACATCAGCAAGTGAGTAAGATGCGCAAAGCATGCTGGGGAAGCGGACATTTCTCCCTGTGAGGCAATAAGTATAGCGCATAAGTAGAATAAGCATAATCTTAGTCACTTCTCTCGCCACACGCCTCTTCCATCCTCTACACACACAGCCTGTCCCCTCCAGTCCCCCCCTATACATACACAGCCTGTCCCCTCCAGTCCCCCACTATACACACACAGCCTGTCCCCCCCCTATATATACACACAGTCTGTTCCCTCCAGTCCCCACTATACACACAAAGCCTGTCCCCCTCCAGTCCCCCCATATATATATATATATATATATATATATATATATATATATATATATATATATATATATATATATATATATATATATATATATATACACATACATACATACATACAGTCTGTTCCCTCCAGTTCCCCCTATATACACACACCGTCTGTCCCCTCCAGTCCCCCCCTATACACACACAGCCTGTCCCCGCCAGTCCCCCCCTATACACACACAGCCTGTAGCCTCCAGTCCCCCCTATACACACACAGCCTGTCCCCTCCAGTCCCCCCCTATACACAAACACAGCCTGTCCCCTCCAATCCCCCCCTATACACACACACAGCCTGTCCCCTCCAATCCCCCCCTATACACACACACAGCCTGTAACCTCCAGTCCCCCCCTATACACACACAGCCTGTAACCTCCAGTCCCCCCCTATACACACACAGCCTGTAACCTCCAGTCCCCCCCTATACACACACAGCCTGTAACCTCCAGTCCCCCCCTATACACACACAGCCTGTAACCTCCAGTCCTCACACACACACACTCGGTCCCCTCCAAGTTAAATTACCTTTGGATCTCCCACCACACACACACACACAGTCCCCTCCAAGTTAAATTACCTTTGGATCTCCCACCACTGAGTCAAATCCAGCTGCTACTAAAACGAGCTGTGGCTGGAACTACAAATAAAACAAACATTACATTAAAATAAAGATTTGTTTATGTGGAAATCAGAGGAGACAAGTGTAGGAAGAGACAGAGAATATTGTGCTTTACCTCATAGGAGACGGGTAAGAGAAGATGGAGGAATGCTGTGATGTAATCTGCATCGCTCATTCCTGTCTGTGGGGCAAACAGAGGTTATGGTTACAAGATGGCGTCAGTCACATGACAAGGAGTCTGGTCATCTCTCCCACCACCCAGCGAGACAATGAAAGGAGACAAGCTTGTTCCAGAGGCCGACCAGACACCAGTCCTTAAATAAAACAGCAGGGAAGTGCCGCGGTCACTGAAACCTCAAAGGCCGAGAACCTGGAAAGGAAATGTATCTGATCCGAGCCCTCGGGGGAGATGGTAAGGCCAGTCACCGGAGCGCATGCAGAATATGGACCCGGCATTTCTCTACAATTCCTACCTTATTCCACGGCACATTTATATTATAGCGTTCACCGCGTTCTTTTCCCACAGCTGCGCTGGAGGACTCCACAAGGTGGGGCCAAAAACGCCCATTTTCGTAACGGTGGATAGAGAAATACAGAACGCTGGAAAGAGAGGAGAAGCTAATTAAAGAGCAATCTTGTGCGATTCTGGAGCTGCCTCCTCAATAAGAGACCGAAAGCAGCCCCTCCAGCCCCCAATTTACACCTGCCGCTAACACACCGTACAGACAGCAGCTCTGTGGTCTGAGCTCATTAGAACGCAGCCTATCAAGTCACGCGAGCCTGCGTTCCGCACTACTCTCAAGGTGCCTTAGTGAGGTCACTGCTTCGCAGTAAATGGAGAGGTAACACAGGTATTGCCTCCAATGTGTGCAGGTGGGTTTTAAATAACCGATTCGCAGGGGCAGCTCTCAACTAAATCCAGGACAAGCCGCACAAAACAAGATACATTAGCGGCTTACGCAACATTTAAAAGGGGTTATCTACTTTTTGACAACCCCTTACAAATTGCTGAGCTGGCCCACGCTGTTCTTGTAGAGCTCTGGACAGACATCAATGTACTACGTTTTCCTTGTATCTTTGTGGTTCATTTAAAGGGCAGCACAGTGGCCTAGTGGTTAGCACTTCTGCCTCACAGCACTGCGGTCATGAGTTCAATTCCCGACCATGGCCTTATCTGTGTGGAGTTTGTATGTTCTCCCCGTGTTTGCGTGGGTTTCCTCTGGGCGCTCCTGTTTCCTCCCACACTCCAAAAACATACTGGTAGGTTAATTGGCTGCTATTAAATTGACCCTAGTCTCTCTCTCTGTCTGTGTGTGTGTTAGGGAATTTAGACTGTAAGCTCCAATGGGGCAGGGACTGATGTGAGCAAGTTCTCTGTACAGCGCTGCGGAATTAGTGGCGCTATATAAATAAATGGTGATGATGTTGAAGGGGTGGATCGAAAAAGATTTGGAAACACCCTTTAAAAAGGGACACAAGAGTGAATCATTTATACTTCTGTTTATTATAGCTTTTAGAAAGGAATGTTACTTAATTTTGTGTAAAAATTAATTTGTACGGCTTTATAGTGAAATAATCCTCCCTACATTACGTATACATCAGTCTCAGCGGCTCCTCGTTGATTTTTTATATTACAGTACAATAGTTCGCTGTATTGTCATTAATAAGGGAAGAGAACGGTCTATACATTAGGTGGTCTTACTGAGCGCAGAGAACAAGATATGTGACCAATTGAGACCCAACTGCTGTGCAGAGTAAACCGAAATATACACAGATTGCAATACAATAAACAGAAACTATTGCATAGAAATCAGGGGCTGATCTCCAATATTAAATAACAGAAATCCCCCCTAGGAACTATTATCAGCAGAAAAGTCACAGTCTTAACTGAGAGAACCTTTGCCGGCCCGTGGTCAAGACTGAACAATTCTAGGTCACCCATGTAAATATTATTACACACCTTGGGTCATGCTCAAATATGAACTGTGTCCCCTGCCCGTGATGTATGTCCCAGTCCACGATGAGCACCCTGAAGAAGAAAATGTACAGAATTAATTAGCGTTGAGCAGCGGGGGCGATAAACCGTATCGCGCTAAAACTTACCGTTTAACGCCGTGCATGCGCTGGGCGTATCTGGCGGCGATGGCCAGATGGTTGAACATGCAGTATCCGTTCATCCGGTCTGTATGAGCGTGGTGTCCGGGTGGCCTGCCAATAGGTTCATTATTAGACACATATAACATACCAAGTACCTCCCAATCAAGATTATGTAACTGTAGACTTTTGAATATGGTAATAATATGTGGGATAATATAATTAAAGGGATATTAAGTCATTGAGGCGATCTGTCATCAAACAGGTCACAGAATTCAGAGGGGACTATTTATATCCATTATAATGTTGCATTAGAGGGTGCTTTCTCTCTTATAATGTGGGCAGCATGGTGGCTCAGTGGTTAGCACTTCTGCCTCAGAGCACTGGGGTCACGAGTTCGATTCCATGGCCTTATCTGTGTGGAGTTTGTATGTTATCCCCGTGTTTGCGTGGGTTTCCTCCGGGTGCTCCGGTTTCCTCCCAGACTCCAAAAACATACTGGTAGGTTAATTGGCTGCTCTTAAATTGCCCTTAGTCTCTCTCGGTCTGTGTGTGTGTGTGTATGTGTGTATGTATGTGTCTGTGTGTGTGTGTGTGTGTGTTAGGGGATTTAGACTGTAAGCTCCAATGGAGCAGGGACTGATGTGAGTGAGTTCTCTGTACAGCGCTGCGGAATTAGTGGCGCTATATAAATAAATAGTGATGATGATTATAATGTCGGGGTATAAAAGATAGAGGAACACATCACATATTACACTAACAATGCTTCCTGGTTACACATGCAATAAAGCAGGTTACTTACCTCACCACTGCCAATCCATTGCGGACTTGCCCCCTCACCACCTTATCCACCAACTGCAGTACAGAACCAGTTGCCAGACAGGACGTACTGAACAACATCTACGGTGCAACGGAGGAGACAGGTTATGGGAGTAAAGCCAAAACGTTAAGGTTTCTCTATTGAACATCATTTCATATACTTATTCTACTTAGAAGTTGCCGCTATTAAACTCTCTAGACATCTCCAGGACACTCGCGTGTTCCAAATACCCCAACAGGTGCAGATAGAAACATGGATCAATAGTGACCATTATTCTTTCTGAACTCTGACCCTAAAAATAATTTCTTACATTTCCCTTGTTGCCTATGAACAGCGGAAGCATCCATTTTATGGTATTCATTCCTGACCTTTCTATATTGCACTAGTGATAAAACACGCAATTATACAACAAGTTGAAATGCAAAATAATAATATAAAAAAAAGTATTAGTTTGATACGCAACACTCTAGAAGGGGGCACAGGTAATGGAGAGTCTGAGGAGTGGAAAAGAGCAGCAACGAAAGACAAAGAGGGCAACGCCAGCCCCCCAAAAAGACAGTTTGACATTCCTAGGTCAAAGGCGAGCCAGGTATAGGATGTTGATGATTATTTATTATCAGGGGAGGAATTAGAAGAAAAGTTATGGTGGGGAGGGAGCTTTAAACTCACAGGGTGCAGGAAGACAGAGTCGTAGCGTTCAGATAGTGTCCTAAGCTCCTCTACTGTCATAGTCTGAGTGGATTTCATCAGCTCCAGAAACTCAGGACTGAAAATGGAAAGAAATATAAAACAATCCACTCCTATGACCTCAAACATGGGCACATTTGGGGGCCCTACCTCTAATCACATACCTGTGAACAAGCAGGACTTCTTCCTCCGAAGCTTTTCTTGCCTGCAGAAATCGTCACCGTTAGGACCCTCTATCAACCCCAAACTCCTAACAATTTACACCCCCCCCCCCTTGCTCCTTCCGCACTTACCAACACTGGCTCACAGCGATCCAGCAGCCCATACTCTGCCAGCTTCTCCTTCACAGCCAGGAGACGAGCGGGCGACTCTGGGAATCTGGAGAAAGAGAAAACGTTGTTAGCGGTTCAGCCCCCTCTTTCCAAATGGACCTCAAAAAATGTATTGCGCTTAGAACAGAGGTATCCATAGACTCAGTTGTATGTTACAAAGGCTCTGAGTAAGCTTAAGAAGTTTGCAATTGCCTCCCGTGATACTGTTAGACCCTTTGGAATGTACTTGCCCTCCAATAGCATCACATCTGCATGAGGGTATTATCACATATGAATTAGACTTGCTTGGGTTCACAATGATACCATGGGAACATGAAAAATCCGAAATGATACCAACGTGTTATCCATGGAGTGTGGCTAATATGACCAAATACACTGAAAGCAAGATTACAAATATTAGCACACGTGCTAGTAGGGAAACAGGAGTCCCATTAATAACTCGGAAAGAGAAGCAAAGTGGGCAACACGGTGGATCAGTGGTTAGCACTTCTGCCTTACTGCACTTGGGTGATGAGTTCAATTCCCGACCATGGTCTTATCTGTGTGGAGTTTGTATGTTCTCCCCGTGTTTGCGTGGGTTTCCTCCAGGTGCTCCTGTTTCCTCCCACACTCCAAAAAACATACTGGTAGGTTAATTGGCTGCTAACAAATTGACCCTAGTCTCTGTCTGTGTGTGTGTGTGTTAGGGAATTTAGACTGTAAGTTCCAATGGGGCAGGGACTGATGTGAGTGAGTTCTATATACAGCGCTGCGGAATCAGTGGCGCTATATAAATAAATGGTAATAACAGCAACAACTCCGGGGGTTAACAGAACAAGACTGTTAAATTACTTTTCATCCCATAGGCAGAAAGACTCCGTCATTCGGTCATCATAAACCAGCCCCGTTCCTTCCACCGGCGACTGTCTATTTAGACGCTGCAAGAGAGAGAGAGAGAGAGAGGGGCGACATGTCAGGACAGGTTGCAGATCCGAGATATGATGAATGGGGCACTGGGATTCAGGTAATGGGGCTTCAGGAAACAGAGAAATAGGTTCTTCTTACCAGTCCCTCTAGTTGTTCACAAATCTCTCTCTCTGGGGTCTTCCTCATTTTGTGGCCTCTCTTCTTTACTTCCTGTAGGGATGGGGGACACTGCGTGGGCGATTGCCCCTTTTTGCCAGGCTTCTTCTGAAATTCCATAGAATCCATATTTAAATTTACTTCACTTTTATTTGTGAGAAGACGACATGCACATGTTCAGAAGCAGTTGCCATAAAAAAATAAAAATAAATAATCAGCAGTTGTGAGAGTAAACAGGAACAGTTGGAAAGAAAGACTATGTAATAAATTATTAACAGGAACAGAGAAAATAAGCCATAATGAATCCAATTTAAGGGCTATACCTGCATTGCAAAGTTGCAGATTCAGCCGCTTGTCCTAAGTACCAAGTGAGCCCACCGTGTCCATTAACATTACACACCCATGTGGGTGTAAAAACTGGACTCGGCACCGATCGACCAGATGGCATAAAGCCCAGCTGGCGCATTCGGCCGATGACCGTACACCATGAAAGATCCCACCCACAAGGCAACATCCCATCTATAGGTTCAGTCACTGCTGTTCAGCAATGTATTCCTATCATCAGGCAAGTTTAATTTCATTGGCCTTAGACATGACAGAGCAGCTCCGGGACGAACCCCAGGGTAACATAATAAACAATTCTGCCTGATGATACGTCAGCCAGAAAAGTAACGTAGCACAAGTGGCAGGAGAGCGCGTAAAAACAAAGTGATCTGGAGGAGGGAGACTGCTTTCCATAGGAGAGAAGGCGCTATGCAGAACTCCAGAGAGGTCATTCAATTATTTATTGTGGTTCAGGATGGATGGACGGCTACAGATTGCTCTGAGAACTTTGTGCCCGGTCAAGAGCAACGGAGATAAATTTAGAATTAAAGATCCTACTTATCAAGCATTACAATATGCGAGACGGCTGTTAATTAGCGGAATTGACCTTTGCGCATAGTTTTCCTTAGTACAGAGTCAGCCCCGGGACAGCCGCCTACTAGACGCGCTGCCCCCACAGGACTAATAGTAAATTGGTCCGTTAAGTCCTCTGTCATCGCTGTGATACGGGGCGAGATCATGGGAAATAGGCCCCTAAGTACAATTAGTCCTGTAATAAGAGAATGAGACTTCCTGAGCACACAGGGGACGGCTCGGGCGCTACGACCATTAATACCAGCACAAAGGATACAATATACATTAATACCAAGGACATAGTGACCACCATTCAGGGAAACACTGGACAATCATGACATAGATATATGACAGAAGATAGATTATATATCTATCTATATACATAAATATGAGATATATGAATACATATGTATCATGAGATAAATTGATATGATAGAATACGTGTGTGTGCATATATATATATATATATATATATATATATATATATATATATATATCTATCTCACACACACAGATTATATATCATACTTGCCAACTTTTGAAAATTCATTTCAGGGAGATTGTAAAAACCATTGTGGGCGTGACCAGCTCCGCCCACTGGGCGTGACCAGCTCCGCCCACTGGGCGTGACCAGCTCCGCCCACTGGCGTGACCAGCTCCGCCCACTGGGCGTGACCAGCTCCGCCCACTGGGCGAAAACAGCTCAACCTGTAGTAGTTTGATCAGCATGTAATCATAATGTGTTTATGTATAGGTGACAAAGTAATGACTTGCTCATTTCCAAAGAGAAAGATTTTTAATATGAAAACCAACATGTTTTAAGCATTAAATAAACATTATAATAAGTAACGCAAACTTTATCAACAGAATTATATATAAATAATCAACAATAAGTTATTAACTTTATAATAAATAAATTAAATTATGGCTTCAACAATAGAACATTACAATTACTAAAGTTAACAAAACGCTAACATAGCGCTGTTCAACAGATTTATATCTATGATATATCCAAAAATTACACAATACAAAAATATAACCAAGCTTCACTATGTAAACTATATCCAAGTAAACAATGTTGTATAAAGTGCCAGCTCATAAAACATCACAATAATGAACATGAAACTCAAGCAAAAACACACAAAACCACAGATTTTCTCAGTTCACTTGATTTCCTCAATTGATAAGCAGCAGACTTTGCTTTACACAAAAGCTCTGGGGAGGGTTTAAACTGGTGACAGTTAATGTCTGTAAACAAATTAATTTTGCATTGTAGGAGACTTTTTAAAGTTCCCTCTGTAGACAATTGTCCCCTGAGCTCAGTCTTCACTTTGCGGACCATGCTGAACACGCGTTCAATTTCGGCATTGCTGTGAGGGAGGACTAGAAGTGATTTTGCCATATTTGATAATAATGGAAACTTTGGGTTCCCTGTTGCTGGATGAGTGACCATACTTAGTTCATGCCAAATACAGTCCACTCTTTCCACACCATCATCTGTGCATTTGTTTAAAGAGGACTCAGGCAAGTCAAAAACACGGAATTCTGAAAATTCTTCATGCAACTTTGGGATCATTGAAATATCTATCACTTGTGGGAAACGTTGTGCCAGTAATTCAATATCTTCAAAGTCGGCTTCCATGCGTTTTCTGTAGTTAAAAACTTTCATTGCCTTTACTACATCGTCACTAAAGGGAAACTTATTTTTCATATATGCTAGAGCAGAACAATAAAATTCTTTAACTTCCTGAAAAAACCTTCTCACTGCTGTTGGCTCTAGAGAAGCACAGGTCCTTATGTAGTTTCTAGTGGTAAAGCCAATAAATAATTCTCTGTCCCCCATTTGCATGTCTGGGTCCCCAAAATCTATGGCCAGAAGTCTTTCAAAAGTGTCAGCGCCTTTAATTATGTTTGGTTTGACCAACTTCAGCAACAATAATCTGTATAAATCCAGTAAGCACTCGTGCAATTTGTGGATAAAAGGAGCACGATACTGAAGAACAATATTGGTTTCATTAAATGAACCAAGCACTGAGTGAAGGAACAAAATGTACAACTCTGTTGTTGCATCCTCAAACGTTTCACAGAGAGCTCTGCTTCTTGCATTCTTCTCACAGTCTTCAGATTGGAAAAATGATTTCAGAGCAGGAAACATTTTAAGCACTCTCTCAATGCAGGGATGCATACTGAGCCACCTGGTTACCCCATGTTTCAGTATTTTCGAATACTGGACTTCCACAAACTCACTCATATCTTTTAGAGCTTGAACTCTTTTTGCACTGAACCTGAAGTAACTGGTTAGTTTGTAGAGGAAAGCATCAGCATCAAATGAAAGGGCATTGTTTCCTTTCCTTGCAGCTAGGTGCACCAGATGACACGGGCAACCTTCTGTAAAGACTGAAGGATTCTTCCCTTGAATTAAAGTCTTTACAGACCTGAGTCTTCCCATGTTAACAGAGGCATTATCCAAACACACACCAATGCAGTTT
Organism: Mixophyes fleayi; assembly: GCF_038048845.1. NCBI lineage: Eukaryota > Metazoa > Chordata > Amphibia > Anura > Limnodynastidae > Mixophyes > Mixophyes fleayi. The sequence goes on along the minus strand of NC_134410.1, from coordinate 125,598,510 downwards.
GTCCATGGAATAAGATGACTTTGAAACACCTCATCAACTGCGTTAAAAATATTAATGCTCGTGGCGTTGTTACAGACAATAAGATCTAAAAGCTTCGGCTTTATCTTTCCATCAATGTCCATATAGGAGACCAATATAGGAAATAATTTCTCCTCTGAATCATTTCCACCATCTAGTGCCAATGTAAATTTTAAATGCTTTAATGCTTCTATGACCGGTTGGGTACAGTGTGGAGCGAGAGCATGATTAATAATTGCAGAAGATTTGGTTCGACCGCAACCATATTTTTGCACAGCAGCCTCACTTGAATTTGGCATCATAGCTCTCATCAATTTTCCTACATGATCAGATGCTGAAATAGGGATATTGTGCTCGATAAGAAATCCAGTAAAAAGCATTTCCGCACGAATTACTGCATTTTCATCATGTGAAGTATGGAAGTAGGTATCCATTTTTTTGCTTGTTTCCAAAGCTTCTGATATTTTTTGGTGTTTTGAACCTTCAATATGGCGTTTACAGTCATTCACACCACCGTGCTTTATATCAAAATCACTTTTACAGACAGTGCAGTAAGCGAAATTCTTTCCACGTGTGGATTTCTTTAACACTGGATATGTTTTTGTTACTCGCGGTGTAAATTCACAATAGTATTTTTTTTTTTTGGCAGGCACACTTTGTGTTTCATCTTGTTCCTCTTGGTTACCAGAGCAAGGCTCTGCCTGGTCATCCTCCTCACACCTATAGGAACTTGTGCTGGGATAATTGCTGTCATCATGGCTGTCTAGTACACATTCAGGTGAATCAAGTGCTACGACCATAGTTTCACTTTCCGCACTTGGTTGGGGTACAAGGGGTTGTGATTGCTTTACACCTGGTTTGCCAAAGTAATTCCGAATATCCATTCTGAAGTTTTTTTTAAATATCCAATTTGCTATATATTCTTAGGGAACAGATCCGTCCCTTTGATTTTTAATTTTTTTTACAGTTAGTCTTCTGCAAAATACGTAAAAGTAGATAAATTAGTGTTTTGGTATTCGGGGAAATGTGGAGGTTAAGCTTCATATGGATATGGAAAAACTTTGAGAATAAGCTTATTGCCTGTACTTTATAAAATATCTACTACAATCAAGAACACATAATATTTTAATTAAATTCATATTATGCCACACAGTAGTGCCACCAGTTATGCCACAGAGCAGTGCCCCCAATTCAGGGTATATGCCTCACAGTTGTGTTCACAAATCATATTATGCCTCAGTTGTGCCCACAAATCATGCCTCATAGTAGAATCCAAGTTATTATTATGGCAAATAGTTGTTGCCACAATTCATAACATACCATATAGTTGTACATCATGTTCATATTATTCCACAGTAATGCCCCCAGGTCATATAACACAGAAAATGTGCAACAGTTCAGTGTTTTGGAGATGTGCTGCATTGATAGCCGCTCAATGTGCTACAATGCAGGGCGCTGAACGCCAAGGGTTGCCGACCCCTAGACTAAAGTGTCTTCCACCATTGGAACAGCTTACAAAGCAAATTGTGTATGTGCAAAATAAAAAAGTAACTCTTACCTTCTCCTGGTTGGCAGGTAAGGCCCAGATGTACTGATATCTGACGCTGAATGCTGTCCAAGTGCAAATGCAGAATCTATAAAGGAGTGGGACAAATATTATATTTCAGAACAGAGCAAAAAATTATACATCACTTAAAGCAAATTGTGTATGTGCAAAATAAAAATGTAACTCTTACCTTCTCCTGGTTGGCAGGTAAGGCCCAGATGTACTGATATCTGACGCTGAATGCTGTCCAAGTGCAAATGCAGAATCTATAAAGGAGTGGGACAAATATTATATTTCAGAACAGAGCAAAAAATTATACATCACTTAAAGCAAATTGTGTATGTGCAAAATAAAAATGTAACTCTTACCTTCTCCTGGTTGGCAGGTAAGGCCCAGATGTACTGATATCTGACGCTGAATGCTGTCCAAGTGCAAATGCAGAATCTATAAAGGAGTGGGACAAATATTATATTTCAGAACAGAGCAAAAAATTATACATCACTTAAAGCAAATTGTGTATGTGCAAAATAAAAATGTAACTCTTACCTTCTCCTGGTTGGCAGGTAAGGCCCAGATGTACTGATATCTGACGCAGAATGCTGTCCAAGTGCAAATGCAGAATCTATAAAGGAGTGGCACAAATATTATATTTCAGAACAGAGCAAAAAATTATACATCACTCACCGGTTACACACTGACATGGGGTGCATCAGCAATCTCACAGGGGTGCCACAGCCAGGGTCAGTGGTAAGCAAGGCGGGGGACTACTTAGTAATTATTTACCCTTAGGGATGTTTTGAAAAAATAGATATGACTGGAGAAGGGGGTTATAAGTCCAAAAAACCTGTGTCTCCATATCACCTACGGCTCTACATATATATATTAATTTAATTATCCCTAGTGAGGTTTGCTTAAATGAAAAAAAGATCTGCAGCCTGTTCTACTGCATGCTGCCCACAGAATCGCGTCATATTGTGCCCACTAACCCAAAACGAAATGAGGCAACTGCGTTATTTCACAACGGGGGCCATAATAGAAATATAAAGAGGGCAAGAATGCAACATACACAAACTATTGTAATACTGAATTACTGAATGAGTATTGACTTTCTCTGCAGGTTTTCTTAATCATAGTCTCAGGGTGAGATTCAATTGACTGTCATGTGCCACCGGTCATCACAGCAATGTCCGGCTGAGTCATTAAGGAGAGTAAAGCATTAAAAGGAGTAACTTTTCACCTGGGCAAAACCATGTTGCATTGGAGGAGGAGGTAAATTGAAAATATGGGGACAGATTTATAGTTGCGGTAGGGCATGTTCTAGATCAAATTTAAATTTCAGTGTATAAAGAGAGCAATCAAGTATTTGTGTGCTACATGAAAAAACAGCCAGTATTTAACATATGTGCAAAATAGTAAACTAATTTCCGTATGACTCAGGACGATTATCTTTGCAGTCTCCTCGGTTAACTCTCCACTGCTCTGAAATTTATAAAATTGCATTTCCTGAAGCATTTGCAGTCTCATGCTTTATACTTTGTGACATTTAGGCTTTCGGCTCAGTCACTCAGAATTTTACCTTCTTCAGCTCATCAACTTCAGCTGTGCCCCCTGGAGTAAAGTAGATTAGCCAGACATGAGGCTAGATTTACTAAGCTGCGGGTTTGAAAAAGTGGAGATGTTGCCTATAGCAACCATTTAGATTCTAGCTGTCATTTTTCAAAGTGTACTAAATAAATGATAACTAGAATATGATTGGTTGCTATAGGCAACAACTCCAATTTTCCAAACCAGCCATTTACTAAATATACCCCATGGTGTGCTTTTGTAGCTACCCCAGCCAAGTTGTTCTCTCCTGTGAGTAACCAACATAGTGACACTCTCCCCTTTAATTTGTTTTAAATGATTTCATTTATTCAATGGGGCATTTTTCAATTAATTTCAATTGGCGATGCATTCCTATGGTCTTTCTGTTGCAATTTATATAATGTAAATAGTAAAAATTATAACTACATTGAAGTAAATTGAGAAAAGTCCTTTATAAGATTTAGCAAACAGAACAAAATTGTATTGCAATTGGCAGACTTAAAATTACAGCAATATTTATGAGACTGAAAAAGGTGTTTATTTATTACACTGAAATATCGTTCTATAGACAGACGCAAATATAATATGATGGCAGATAATAACCACACGGCCCATCTACTCTGCACAGTTTTAGTCTCAACAACCTCAGACCCTATCTGATCCTTTAGTTTTTCTCCATATATAGGATAGTTTAATGTCTATCACAATCATGGATACATTGCCCTACTGTATTATTCTCTACCACCACTCTGTAATAAAGGCCAATCTCTATTTCTCTCTCTGATTTTTGCAATAAATGCCCGCCTCTCTCCCCACCCCTCTGTAATAAAGGCTCCTCTCTCTCTCTCCTCTGTATAATAAAGGCCCCCTCCTCTCTTCCCTATCTATAATAAAGGCCCCTCTCTCCACTTTCTGTAATAAAAGCCCCCCTTTCTCTCCCCTCTGTAATAAAAACCCTCCCTCTCTGCAAGACAGGCCCCAATCTCTTTAATAAAGGCCCCTCTCTCTCCCCCCCTCTCTGTAATAAAGGTCCCCCCTCTCTCTCCCCTCACTGAAATAAAGTATAATTATATATGGTGGCAGGTAACTCAGTTTGAAGCACTATAAAACTTTAATAAATATTTCTCTAATTGCCTGTTTGTATGCCTTGCTTAGAGTCCTCACTTGGTTTCCGGTCTCCACTCTCCACTCCAGCATATATTGTCTCCAGAGGGCATGGGCGTGGGAGCTCCGTGCTCCGCGATGGTGTTATGGGGAAGAGGGCACGCGCGCGCGTCATCACGCCGATGACGTCATCACGCCGATGACGTCATCACGCCGTTACCGCCGTATGCGCATGCGCAGTTTGGATCCAGGACTCCGCGGCGCAAGGGCATAGAAATTCGGGATTTTAGAGTACTCTCTCGGGAGTCCGGGAGATTTCCCAGTATTCCGGGAGTCTCCCGGACGTTCCGGGAGAGTTGGCAACCATGTTATATATGTATATATATATATATATATATATATATATATATATATCTCTATGAGATATATAGATATCAGATGTATAAGAGATCTAGAACTATGTATACTATGTACGACAGACAGACATGAGATATACACCCCCAGCAGACATCTTACCGGTACAGGGGCCCCGGGTGGCCCCCCGGGTGAGGCCATGTGCTGTGAGGTAATGACGGATAGATATAACCGCAGGTGATGGAGGTCTCCGGACACTACACCCGGAGGAGGCGGCCGGGGACGGTCATGTCCGGTGTTACCGCCGGTACCGGGAGGAGCAGATCGGGGCCTAACGGGCGTCACTGCGCCTGCGCCGGGGGCTGCGCATGCTCAGATGGTGCGGGGAGGGGGCAGGGATCGCCGGATCTTGTCCCAAATGTCTCCTTAGAGCCCGTTGATGCCCCCTCCCCCCCCCCATATTATCCCGTATGAGAGAGCTCCATACACTGTGCCCCCCCAGTGCCAGGGCATAATATGCTGTGTACCCCCAGTGCCAGGGCATAATATGCTGTGTACCCCCCCCCAGTGCCAGGACATGATATACCGTGTACCACCCCCCAGTGCCAGGACATGATATACCGTGTACCACCCCCCAGTGCCAGGACATGATATACCGTGTACCACCCCGCAGTGCCAGGACATGATATACCGTGTACCACCCCCCAGTGCCAGGACATGATATGCTGTGTACCCCCAGTGCCATGGCATGATATGCTGTGTACCCCCAGTGCCAGGGCATGATATGCCGTGTACCACCCCCCAGTGCCAGGACATGATATACCGTGTACCACCCCCCCCCCCCCCCCCCAGTGCCAGGACATGATATACCGTGTACCACTCCCCAGTGCCAGGACATGATATACCGTGTACCACCCCCCAGTGCCAGGACATGATATACCGTGTACCACCCCCCAGTGCCAGGACATGATATACCGTGTACCACCCCGCAGTGCCAGGACATGATATGCTGTGTACCCCCCACCCCCAGTGCCAGGGCATGATATACGTGTACCACCCCCCAGTGCCAGGGCATGGTATACCGTGTACCACCCCCCAGTGCCAGGACATGATATGCTGTGTACCTCTGGTGCAGGAAGCCCCCTCCCCCCAGTCTCATCATCTGAGTGCACCCCTCATTCTCTGTATGGTGTATGGTGCCACTCCCTGGCTTAGGTCAGAGATGTGTCTCCCTCTACCCCCAGACAGGGAAGCTCTATACCCCCCTTATCCTCTCATACCGGTCAGGTCTGTGCCCCCCCTATCCTCTCATACAGGTCAGGTCTGTGCCCCCCCTATCTTCTCATTCAGGTCAGGTCTGTGCCCCCCCTATCCTCTCATACAGGTCAGGTCTGTGCCCCCCCTATCCTCTCATACAGGTCAGGTCTGTGCCCACCTTATACTCATTCAGGTCAGGTCTGTGCCCCCCTTATCCTCTCATTCAGGTCAGGTCTGTGCCCCCCCTATCCTCTCATACAGGCCAGGTCTGTGCCCCCCTATCTTCTCATTCAGGTCAGGTCTGTGCCCCCCCTATCTTCTCATTCAGGTCAGGTCTGTGCCCCCCCTATCCTCTCATACCGGTCAGGTCTGTGCCCCCCCTATCCTCTCATACAGGTCAGGTCTGTGCCCCCCCTATCTTCTCATTCAGGTCAGGTCTGTGCCCCCCCTATCCTCTCATACAGGTCAGATCTGTGCCCCCCCTATCCTCTCATACAGGTCAGGTCTGTGCCCACCTTATTCTCTCATTCAGGTCAGGTCTGTGCCCCCCCTATCCTCTCATACAGGTCAGGTCTGTGCCCCCCCTATCCTCTCATACAGGTCAGGTCTGTGCCCCCCCTATCCTCTCATACAGGTCAGGTCTGTGCCCACCTTATTCTCTCATTCAGGTCAGGTCTGTGCCCCCCCCTATCCTCTCATACAGGTCAGGTCTGTGCCCCCCTATCTTCTCATTCAGGTCAGGTCTGTGCCCACCTTATCCTCTCATTTAGGTCAGGTCTGTGCCCCCCTTATCCTCTCATACAGGTCAGGTCTGTGCCCCCCTTATCCTCTCATACAGGTCAGGTCTGTGCCCCCCTTATCCTCTCATACAGGTCAGGTCTGTGCCCCCCTTATCCTTTGTTACAAGGCAGGTAAGAGCAGGGTGCCAGTCTTATTGAAAATAAAGCTTAAGCCGCTTGTCATCAGTTATATTAGCTATATATGCCCTGTTATAAGATTGTATTAATGTTATGTGTACATGTGTTAGAATGTCTATCTGTTCAATGTACTTATATGCCACCAAGTGCGTTCTCCTGGACATTCTTATCCTAGGGAATCTCAACATCCCCATCAACAACCCAACTGGCACAGCGGCCTCTAATCTCCTAACGCTCACTTCCTCCTATGGTCTCACCCAGTGGACGGAATCTCCCACCCGTTGCGATGGTCACACCCCTGACCATCTCTGTCACATCTCCGACCTCTCCACCCTCTGAGCACAATCTCCTTTTATATCGCCCCGCTGCCCGCTCCCAGATCTATGCGCACACAGCAACACATAAATGACCCTATCCTCTTCTCAGCCTCTCTTGTCCTCTCTCCCATTGCCACCCTGTCCTGCCCTAATGCTGCAGTCTCTTTCTGCAACACAACACTCTCCGCATGTCCGGATCCTGAGCTGCAGCTCTCCGTGCAGTGTGATGTCCTGAGCTGTTCCCTCAGCTGCTGGGACAACTCTCCAGCTACCACCTAATCAGTGCGGTTCGATCACATGGTTACTTCACAGCAAATCAGCACAGAGTGGGCTCGTCTCAGCAGCAGCCTTCCGATTGGCTCCCTGCCCTTTATGTAGCCCTTAATAGCCCTGTCTTGCTTGCCAGTGATTGCTGTCTATTCCAGTTTCTGATGGCTGATATCACACTGCAGCTTCAGCCGCCGCGGATTGCCTTCGGCGATCCAAGCCCCCAAAACTGGCGCTGCAAACAGACGCGCCACCTGCAAAAGTGCTCCCACTCCGCTGGGCGCCTACGGAGAAAATCTTGATCCAGTAGTTCATCCACTACAAATTCATCCTGTCTTTTTTATTAAACAGCCCTCTCTCTCACTAAGCAAATCTATTTTAAATCTCTAATATCCACCCTGTCCAACAACCCTGTCACCTCTTTGCCATCGTCAATTTGCTTCCCTGCCCTCCCCCACCACCCTCCCCTTCTTCCCTTACTGCTCACGACATTGTAACCTACTTCAAAGGCAAAATCAGCACCATCCATCATACCTCCTCTCGACGGATCCATCACCCCCACCCACCTTCTCCACTCGCCTATCTCCTCTCGACCCTGTTCCTTTCCATCTCCTCCACTCCCCAGGTGCTTGTCGACACTTAACTCGCCTCCTCAACCTGTCCCTCTCCACTGACATTTTCCATTCCATGTGCTTATTACTCGTATTATCAAGAAATCAGCTCTGGGCCCTTCCTCTCTCTCTCCAGCCACCACTCCAGCACCTGTAAATCACGCCCTTTTCCTTTGTAGCCTATCTCCGAAAAATGCACCCTCTTGTGTCATGGCCTGCCCTGTAGACTGTAAGATATACTTTGTGCAGAAAGCCACAGGATGATTATGTTTCTGTTGACACAAAACAGCATTGAACTGGACAGGTGGATTAACAACTTAATTACTCTTAATGAGCTTCCGGCACCTGATACTCATTATCCTCCAGGCCTATATAAACTGATCACTGCCAGAAGATTGTTGTGTATTACTGGCTCCAGGAAGAAGTGTTCCTGATGATACAAATTTCTTGGTACCTGACTTTCATATGAATATTCCTCTTTATCCTTGCTTCCTGATTTCTGACTTGGCCTACCAGTGGCTACTCCTGTTCATACTGATTTCTCAGCTAATGACTTTGCTTACCTGTGACTTCTGATGCTGATCCTGATTCAGACCTGCATGATCTCATGTTGCCAAGTCAGATTGCCTGACTCTGCTTTGTCTGCTGCCCGCACTGACCCAGGTTTGTTAACAGGTTCAGATATTGTACTACCAACCCTGATTCTGTATTGTCTGGAATGTGATAGTGTTACAATGAAGGCAGTAGAAGAAATGGCGGTATGACATACCCCCAACTGTGTGTCTAATCTATATATATATATATATATATATATATATATATATATATATATATTTATAAAAATGTAAGTGACTGGAATGTGATATTGTTACAATGACGGCAGTAAGAGAGTGACATTATATAATACCCCCGTGTACATTCCACAACCACCACTGGTTATATGTCAGTATCCTCCGTTCAAACTTGTCATCTAACTAGCACCAATAGTAGAATATCGGTGACTTGCAGAATCCGCTGCTTAATAGATTTACCTTCAGGTCTTTGAATCGCTCTCTAGTCTCATCTTGCTAAAAAATGAAAACTATACACACGTCTTTAGGGAACATTTTTATAAAATACTGTTCAGAAAAAATGTACATAAAGAAAAGATATATGTTGAATGCCTCTCATGAGCCTTAAAAAGAGTCTACTAAGGATGGTGTTTCCAGTGGGCTCCAGGGGAATGATGTGAGTGGGGGGGGGGGGGGGGGGAATGTACTTTATGGGGGTTCTATATCTCTTCCATGAGGACTGAAATACCAGGGGCTTGCAGAGTTTTGGTTGGGGAATTAACCTTCTTTATTTGAGGCTTTCCTGGTTACAGACAGAGGTGAAAGTTATTCAGGAGATGTAGCCGGGTGCTGCCTCTGTAGACCAGTTGCACGAGTTGACCTCTTTAGCTGAGAGCCGGTGTGACCCCGGTTATCATATGCGATCTGTAACTGATGTGAGGAGGCGAGTGAGGAATCCTAGGAGCTGTGATCAGGTGGTGCGGAGGAGTACAGGGCATCAAGTGACCCATGGAGGGGATCTGGCCGGGCACAAATATTGGTCCGAATGAATACATGGCTTGCTCCTCTGGGTTCATCCTGAGAGGATCTAAGAGACCATCCTCTGTCTGCTGCTTCTTTTTCTTAGATTTGCTGCTCACTTTGCGGTTACGAGTCTGGATCCCGTCCTTCTTCATTGCCAAAGGGCGGTTCACCTAAGAGAGGAAATGCACACATCAATAGAAAATCCACATAATTGATACCATGTGCGATGCATAGCTCTGTCATAAATGATCCCTTTTATATGCAACAAATAATTGCAAATATCATGTTTTTCAGCGGTGTCTAGGGTCAGAGCACCTATTGCACTGATTTGTAAAAACTGGGGACACACTGATGAGCACGAGATGAAGTGGGGGGGGGGGGGGGGATTACAATGACCTGTAGCGAATCGGAGCATTTCTGTTTTATCAACAGCACCGGGTTACTTCAACCTGGCCAATTCCGTTTGAAGTGGGAGGGGCTAGGCCAATAGGTAGCCAATCCCTGCACTGTAAAATTAACAACAAAGGGTAATGATATGTTGGGAAGTTACTGTTGGATATACATTTAAATAGTCAGAGGTTTCTTACATTGTGTAGCTTGTAATACAGCCCGCAGGCGTTGCATACGGGATCACCATTTGCATTGCGTCTCCATAGGGTTGTGGTGCTTGTATGACAGTTGCTGCACTGGGTCCCAGCTCTCTTGCTGATGATCTGCAAGGGACAAGTGAAGAATGACTTGATATTTTGAAGATTTTTTTTGACTTTTACAGTTTTCCTGTGCGGCACACTGACTTACTCAGGCTATATTACTCCCTGCTAAATATTGCAACAGAACAAGAGGCTTATTTCATAGATGTACCAGAGAGTGCTAAAATTGGCTAGCTAGCCCGTGGGGATTTTAATAATGGATTCTGACAACAGGGGGACTGTGTTTATTGAGATTTATATAAGTAGAACCTTTAAGTATACTGAAAATGCCTCCTAAGAATTGATGCAAGAACTGTATTTGGAGCGCCATCCTACAAGAGACAGTCCTTAATTTATTGTGATTTTGCCTCCTGCCATATTCCTGTTCCACAATGTCTTTTTGTGCCCATGTAACCAATGTTAGATCCTCTAGCCCCCCCACCACCATGATGTGCCCATCTGCCTCTGGTTTGTTCTTTCCATTATTCCGTACCAGGCGTTTCTTGGGTCGAATCAGCGGGCGATTCTGTCCATTCATCTTGTGATAAAGGCCGCAGGCGTTACACAAGTAGTGGCCACTCACATCCCGTCTCCACAATGGAGTCACTGTTGCTCCGCAGTTCACACACTCCCGATCCTCTGGAGACAAGGAAGTAAAGGTGTATAAAGAGGATATACCCTGTCAATGCTACACTTTTAATTTATCCCAGTCTGAACAGCTCTAAAAATAAACGGGTGTGCCCCATTCACTTTCATTCCAGAATATAACCACAGAAGTGGGCACATTCTGGATGGAATTCATCTGACTTCACACAAATTACTAAAAGACAATCATATTAAAGTGTGTATATATATATATATATGTCAACATGTGCTCCAAATTATTTGTTTCAATTTCAATATAAATATATTGAATAGTATTCAAATTCATCCTTATTTTTAATCATTATCATCTATAAATAATTCATAGATAATATATCTAATGTAAATATGTCATATTCATATATATCCAAACCAAATAGACAAATTGCCTAAAAATATTATTTTTTTTACGATTTTTAACCCTTGTTCATGAGGGGTACTGCAATACTTCTAAACTCACCAATACAGAATTGGTCCCCAATTTTTATCTTATGTCTCGATACATCAATAGTTACCTCCACAACCAAGGGTAGTCCTCGCACAAACTTTGCAATGTAAATCTTCATCAATATACAAACAAACTTTTTCAGTCTAGGAACCCAACCAAATAGGTCGTCTAGGAAGGTCTAACAAAGACGGGTATTTTTGGAGTGACACAGAGGACTTTAACCTTAGGTCCAGTGACTTTTAGAATGTTCACTCATTACTTTAGTGGTAATACCATCCTACACTGCGTGATCTGTAAACTCAAATAACTATAAAAATATGAATGGTTGAACTCGGTGGGCCTGAGTCATTAAGGAGAGCAAAGCAGGAAAAACGAGTAACTTTGCACCTGGGCAAAACCATGTTGCATTGGAGGGGGAGGTCAATTTAAAATGTGGGGACTGATTTATAGTTGGGGTAGGACATGTCCTAGATCAACTTTAAATTTCAGTGTAAAAATAAAGCTTTCAAGTATTTGTGTGCTAGATGAAAAAGCAGCCGGTATTTAACTTATGTGCAAAATAATAAACTAATTTGCACCCCTTGCATTGTAACATGGTTTGTCCCGGAGAACATTTACTCTTTTTTTGCCTTATTCACCATCAGTGCAACCTCCCAACATCTGTAATCACCTATCTCCCCTGTCTCCATCATTGCAACCTCCCAACATCTATAATCTAACTCCACTGTTTCCATCAATTCAGCCTTGCCGCATCTGTAATTTCTTATCTCTACTGTCTATATTTGTGCAACCTCCCAACTTCTGTAATCCCTTCCCCATCTTCGAAACTTCACATCACCCGCAGTCTCTTACCTCCCTCCATGCTGTTACCCAACTGAGTGATTGTAACACACCCCCTTTACCTTTGTCCCATGTTTGCATTCCTCACTCTTAAATCCTAACTCAAAAAATTATCATTGAGTCTCAATTGTCTTTCTAATAACGTAAACATCCACATCATCCTCATCATAATTATCTGTGTTGTCTTTCAATTCTCTATTCCCTCAGTCTATATAATTCATAGGTCCCTCTCCTCACACCGTGGATTTATGGACACAGGAATGTAGGTGAGAAGTTACCTGTCGACTGGAACAGACTATTATTATAGTCCTGCATCGCTCCTATGTATCCCATCTGGGTTAAAGTTTGACCATTGGGACTTCTGGATTCCAATGTCACCAGGTCACTGGTCAGGGGGCTCATCCTCTCTGTCTTTAAGGTCTCCAGATATTTGGGGCTCCCTTCACGTTCACTTGGACTCAGCAGGAATGGAACAGAAGAGTATAATGGGGGAGAGGACAGCGGCACTAAAGGGGAAGCCCCCGATGTGTAGAGAGGAAACGCACCCGGGCTTCTTCCGTAGGTGGCCAGATTGTGTGGAAATCCGGAGCTGCTCTCCGGCCATGGAGAAGGGAACGTTTGAAGCACTGAAAGAGAGGAAGATTCCGGTGTGTAATACAGACCTTAGTTCATATGTGAAGAAGGCATCGGTATCCAGAGCCTCTGAAAAGTCTCGGAACGGGTGGATAATCACAAAATCTGAGCCAGGGCACCCTGATATTTACCTAAATCTAATAATACCCATAACACATTAATGTTTTTCTAAAACTACCTGACTTCTGGCAGCTCAATAATTGTAATTAGTCTAATTTATTTAATAATATTTATTTAAATAACTTGGTCCACCAACAAAAGTCTTATTTTACAACCAGATTAGGAGGACAATACCAGGGGCACAAGTGTGCTTAGCTCATATCAACAGGGACCCCCCCCCCCCCCCCCAATTGTCCAACTTCTCCCATTAAAAGATGCTAAATTTTGTCCTTCCACCGATGCTGCAGATCTTTGAGCCTCCAGTCGCTATATATATGATGTCACAAAAAGTAATTTGAGCTGCGGGTCTACAATTTTGCACTTTTGTTAAATGTCTTTCTAGTCCTTAGGAGGAGGGAAACTACTAAGGTCAGTAGGACTAAATGTAACCACTTTTTGGGGTTCATTTACAAACCATAAAAAAGGCTGAGATGCAAAACTGAATCTGCTGTTTTCTGCGCTGTGTACCTACAGTTCCGGTGTTGCGTTGGTTGATGGACAGACTCCAACTAGAAAGTTTTAACGACTGTAAATTGTGACCTGCAGGGACTGCTAGAAGGATATAGTCCAACACTATGGTCCAAAGTACCTACCCGGAGAATGATGGAATCCTGTCACCCCACGGCTGCTCACGGGTCCTCCGTAATGAGATGGGCTACCATCACTGCCCAGATTGTAGAATAAGTCTGGTTCGTCATTGTTGCGACTGAGCGGAGACTCAGAGAATTGAGGCATGGGCTCCTGTCCAGTCAAGGTTGTGAAGTCCATTTTTTGGCACCTGTGATGGAACACAACACCTGAAACAGGTAAAGGTCAATTTACAATGAGAAGCTCTATAACCACTCACACTATTAGAGGTTATGTGAAAAACTACGAAGGAGGGGGCAGTTGCCTATGCATATCAGACTTCATCAGTAACTCTGAATCGCATAGAGCCTCTGTGAGCCTAAATTGACTGCTAATGGAGTACAATAGCTTGAAATAAGATAGATACGAAGGTTAAATACTAATTCTTAAACTCTTGGCATCAATGGCAAACATACTATTGGTGTAGATTCTTGGAACAAACCTGAAAATGTAGTTATATGGTCAACAGTAAAGGAATTTAAACATGTTGGGGGGGGGGGGGGTAAGGGGACAGGATACATTGGACAATTAAAGTTGATTGGATGCCCCTTTGCGTAGCATAAATAGCGCCTCTACAGAGCTGCACTCATCCACAGTTGCGCTAACTTGCTCCTGAAGATGGCAGGGGCGTTCTACCGTAGCCCGAGTACAGTAAGGGTTTGTTTGCGGAATTGCGAGCCGATACGCCTTCTATGGCCTGATTATTTGCATCAGCCTAGGGGCTGGTACAAATACATGCTGATAATGATGACAGCGGTCGTCAGCGCTAGCTAACCTCTCCTGATTGGCTGATTGTGAATTCACCTCTGAACCTGATAGGTGCCTACTTCATTGCTTGTGCATATAATATAGTATTTTACGTGAGTATTTAATAAAAATAAATAAATGGTATTTTCATGTGTACGTGAGAAGGAAGGTTATACCTGCTGTATTCATATCTTCTATTCACTTTCCATGTTTACCCTGCAGAAAAATTCCATAGCATTACATTGAATATTGTACAATGTACCCTGGGTAGACCACAACTCTAATCTAATTTTTTTCTCAGTGGTCTCAGACAAGTTGTAAGCGATTAATCCGCAGACTGAGATGTTTGCAGATAGCGCATCAGTCGTCTGGTATAAATTATACGGAGGGGTATACCTAAAATAGGTAGAAGAGATAGATTTGCTCTGATGCGCCAAGCATCACCAGGGGGCCTGTGACCATTTATAATGCTCTGATGTCACACTAAGGTCAGGAGTCCCAGTTACACCGAACAAGTTCTGTCCACTGTATAAAGCGTCTTGGTTTCATTAGTTACACTTTGTTCCAGGGTTGGGTTAATGAGATGCCCGAGTGCTTTGGTTCCATTCACCGACCCTGTGCCTTTGTTTCTGAGTGACAATACAACCAATCATTGTCTTAGTGTAACCCACCCACCTTAGAAAAAGGTTTCAAGAGAGCTCTGACTTGTGGGTTGCTGCTGAGTCTATTATTATTATTATTGTAGATTTTTGAGGCGCCACAGTGCTGCCTATAGTAGCTGATCCCAGTATTATGCAATGTGTCCGCTGTCCAAGGTACTGAATAGGGAATCCTACTATAGGCTGAAGTCCCAGATCAGGGATTCGGAGCTTAAATCATCCTGATAGTTGCGGGTTTGTCAGAAAAAGTCCAGCAGTTGGAATGTAGGTGCTGCAGTAGGGATCTGTGTTATGGTATAGGGGGTGTATGGAATGTAGGTGCTGCAGTAGAGATCTGTGTTATGGTATGGGGGTAATGTATGGAATGTAGGTGCTGCAGTAGGGATCTGTGTTATGATATGGGGGAAATGTATGGAATGTAGGTGCTGCAGTAGGGATCTGTGTTATGATATGGGGGGAATGTATGTAATGTAGGTGCTGCAGTAGGGATCTGTGTTATGGTATGGGGGAATGTATGGAATGTAGGTACTGCAGTAGGGATCTGTGTGATGGTATGGGGGGAATGTATGTAATGTAGGTGCTGCAGTAGGGATCTGTGTTATGGTATGGGGGGGAATGTATGTAATGTAGGTGCTGCAGTAGGGATCTGTGTTATGGTATGGGGGAATGTAGGTACTGCAGTAGGGATCTGTGTGATGGTATGGGGGAATGTATGTAATGTAGGTGCTGCAGTAGTGATCTGTGTGATGGTATGGGGGGGAATGTATGTAATGTAGGTGCTGCAGTAGGGATCTGTGTTATGGTATGGGGGAATGTATGTAATGTAGGTGCTGCAGTAGGGATCTGTGTTATGGTATGGGGGAATGTATGGAATGTAGGTACTGCAGTAGGGATCTGTGTGATGGTATGGGGGGAATGTATGTAATGTAGGTGCTGCAGTAGGGATCTGTGTTATGGTATAGGGGAATGTATGGAATGTAGGTGCTGCAGTAGGGATCTGTGTTATGGTATGAGGGGGGGGGGAGTATGGAATGTAGGTGCTGCAGTAGGGATCTGTGTTATGGTATGGGAGGAATGTATAGAACGTATGTGCTGCAGTAGGGATCTGTGTTATGGTATGGGGAGAATGTATGGAATGTAGGTGCTGCAGTAGGGATCTGTGTTATGGTATGGGGGGAATGTATGGAATGTAGGTGCTGCAGTAGGAATCTGTGTTATGGTATGGGAGGAATGTATAGAACATAGGTGCTGCAGTAGGGATCTGTGTTATGGGGGAATGTATGGAATGTAGGTGCTGCAGTAGGGATCTGTGTTATGGTATGGGGGAATGTATGGAATGTAGGTGCTGCAGTAGGGATCTGTGTTATGGTATGGGAGGAATGTATAGAACGTAGGTGCTGCAGTAGGGATCTGTGTTATGGTATGGGGAGAATGTATGGAATGTAGGTGCTGCAGTAGGGATCTGTGCTATGGTATGGGGGAATGTATGGAATGTAGGTGCTGCAGTAGGGATCTGTGTTATGGTATGGGGAGAATGTATGGAATGTAGGTGCTGCAGTAGGGATCTGTGTTATGGTATGGGAGGAATGTATAGAACGTAGGTGCTGCAGTAGGGATCTGTGTTATGGTATGGGGAGAATGTATAGAACGTAGGTGCTGCAGTAGGGATCTGTGTTATGGTATGGGGAGAATGTATGGAATGTAGGTGCTGCAGTAGGGATCTGTGCTATGGTTCGGGGGAATGTATGAAACGTAGGTGCTGAAGTAGGGAGCTTAGCAGTTATTGCTCGGTTTGCTTGTGGTATAAGTTGGATAGGGTTTTGTATCCCAACAATACAATTTGCATTTAACTGAATATGACCCCGTTAGTCCATCCATAGTTCTTCAACAGAGCTCTGTGGAAGCACATGGATTACTTGCAGTGTGACGCTGCAGGGACACTGCCACAATGGCAGCCAGCCAGCTTTCTGTAACAGCTGGCAGAGGATTGTTATGTGAACCATGGTTCATTAAGGGATTTTCCAAAAGTGGTCCACGCCATTTAACAGAACATGGAGGAACTGGCTTCTATAAATTTTAAGGTGGATTTTATGATCCTCCAACAAGCGTCAGGTCAGAAGGTTATTCTGGTTATTAATTTGAAGAGTCTGGTTCATGTACCCACAGTCCTCTACGTACATGATCTATTTCTGTCTGCCTCTGGAGCAGGGAAAGGAGAATGATCAATTGAAAGTCTTTGTTGCACAGCTGTCAGTTACACGGTTATAGATCTAAGTAACTGAAAAATAACCCAGCAATAAATTAAGCAGAATCTTTCCTGGGAATAGATCATAAATGAAGTAACTGCTGAGCTGATAACCTCCGAGTACGATGTCTCAGATAACCTGAAGGAGGACGTCTGGATCATACGTAACATAACAAGGCAGGGACGGCAGTTCTAGAGTACAGTTTGCTGGTGAATTTACCGATAGATGTACGACAACCCATGGCAGCCGTTCTTACATTCATGTTATTATTATTTATTATTATTAATATTTATTTATAAGGCGCCACAAGGCATCCGCAGCGCCGTACAGAGACAAACAAAATCACAATACAATGGGAGACAGCACAATACAGTAAACACAGCAACTCAGTACGCTCAATGCACAGCTAGAGAGGGCGGGGAAGGGGGAGGGAGGATCCGCAAACGACGGGGCCCAAGAAGGAGGGCGCGGAAGACAGGGAGACCCCCAGGGGGGAGGAGGGAGCGAGAGTGGACGTGGGGTGGAGGACCCTCGAGGAGGAGGGCTAAGTAGCTGGAGAGCAGAGTTAGAAGTGGTGGAAACAGGAGGAGAGATGGCCCTGCTCAGAGGAGCGTACAATCTAAGGGATTGGATTGGACTAAATAATCTAATTGGATTATGTTGGACTAAAACGTGAAAAAAACCCCTCTCTAAATGTCCGGAGGTCATATAGTACAGCGGTGCCTCTAGATGGTCTGCCTAGTGCACATCGACCTCTTCCGAATCTGCTCTTTGACCACCAATGAACGCAACTGCACGCAATTCATGTTCGAATGTAAATGACACGACTGCCTACAACTTGAAGGGCGACACGGGAGAGAGAAGGTGCGGATGAACACAGACAACGTACAATAAGGATGTGACGAGGACCTGCAGACGAGGATACGGCCGATTCAAGTCCTTTGTTGTGTGTATTTTAGCTGCATCATTTGCCCCAGGTACGGGGAAGAGTAAGTTCTGACTGATAGTGATGACTGATACAACACAGTCTTTGTATTGAAAACTACACGTATGTGGGTCACTAGCTCGCACAGAACTTGTGTACACAAAGAAGAGAGGCTATAAAATGTATTATATGTGCAATACACATTGAGAACATCCCGAGTTAGACTGATCAGACTTCATATTGGACATGTACATGTGTGTACCCTGCAGTCTGGTCCATCTGCCTACATACAGCAAGTAACGTACTTACACTCAGATTCAAATGGAATATCATGAGATATGTTTGGCTTTGAATACAGTCCAAAAATACGCACAAGTTTTGCTCTCTTTTTCTAAACGCAAGTTGCGTTCATGTTGCCTTTGAAGGTGAATCAGGGCCTGTGCGTCTAGTTTTGCAGAGCAGTGGTCAAACAAGAGGTCAATTTGTGGATTAAAATATAGAAAAGAGGAGATAGGGGAAATTTTTTAGGATGTTGTCACATGCAATGAAGGTGGTCCAGATGTCCATACATGCCCCTGGTAAATTAAATTTAGGGCTAGACCAAGCGATTGAGGAGCAAAATCGAAACGTTTAATTTAATGAAATGCAAAGTTCTAAAGTGGAGGTTGGAATGTGACGTTTGCACAGCGCGGCTCTACAGCTATCTCTCCCTCCCCTGCAAACATACGCGCACTTATAGATTGCGGAGTCCGGAAGGTAGGTGTGTACCTTGAATTCTGCCAACCAGGTTCAAAAATAGAATTGTTGCAGTATGCAATCAGTGTCCTTCATAGATTAATTACATTGTAATTGTTGGGTTTTTTTTGATGGGGGGGGGGGGGGGGGTTACTGGCAACCTGCTGTGTTGGAGATAAATTAAGGGTGTACACTGTGTATCCAAATACGACAAGTAGCAATAACTGATTTTTTTTCTTGCTGTTCAAGAACAACAAACATTGTTCCGTTACAGGAAGTAAGAATTTATTTCCTTAATATAGTTATCTGCCCGAGATCTCAAGAGCAATGTCAAAATACTGGTCAGTATTCTCATCATATGTCAGTTAAACTGAATACAAGATGTGCGGATTGCTTAGTGTATTTTAAAGCTGGTTATCCATCCCCAACGGGGCATGTTTTCCAGATTTTCTCTCAGGGGCAAAGGTGGATTCATTAATGACTCTTATGGGGGACACATTGCAAAACCAGTGATATTCAGAGCATGATCTGATTCTGCTCTGTGTAGTCTCTGTTAACTCTGTTGTCCTCCATTCACCTCAATGTCCATCACATCCCCTGCCCAACTGCTCCTTCTCCCTGGCCCTCTGTACCATCTTTATTCTGCCCTCCTTGCTGCACCTCTTTCCTTGTCCAACTCACTCCTCTTACTGCAGCTCCCTCTACCTGCCTAGAGGTACCCACGTGATCTGTCCTATATTACAGCACCTCACTCACTGCCCTACTGTATCACTCACCTTACTGCAGCTCACTCTACCACTCCCACCCTTCCTTACTGCACCTCTCTCTCCCAAACCAAATGTACTGCTCTCACCCTGCCTACCTTACTGCAGCTCCCTCTACCTGCCTAGCGGTACCCCCTTCATCTGTCCTACATTACAGCACCTCACTCACTGCCCTACTGTATCATTTACCTTACTGCAGCTCCCTCTACCACTCTCACCCTTCCTTACTGCACCTCTCTCTCCCAAACCAAGTGTACTGCTCTCACCCTGCCTACCTTACTGCAGCTCCCTCTACCTGCCTAGCGGTACCCCCTTCATCTGTCCTATATTACAGCACCTCACTCACTGCCCTACTGTATCACTCACCTTACTGCAGCTCCCTCTGGTATCACTCACCTTACTGCAGCTCCATCTACCACCCTTCATCCTGCTTTTCTTACTGCACCTCTCTCTCCTAAACCAAATGTTCTGCTCTCACTCTGCCTACCTTACTGCAGCTCCCTCTACCTGTCCAGTGGTACCTCCTTCATCTTCCGTATCTTACTGCACCTCTCTCACTGCCCAACTACACTCACCTTACTCCGGCTCCCTCTATCTGTCCAGTGGTACCCCCTTCATCTTCCCTATCCCTTTGCACCTCTTCTCCTGCCCTACTCTATTACTCACCTTACTGCAGCTCCCTCTACCACCCTCATCCTGCTTTCCTTACTGCACCTCGCTGGTATCTCTCTCCCTGCCATCCAACCTTCCATGCCGTTTCCTCTGTTTGTACGGCATTTCTCCTCTGCACTGCCACTAATAATCCCTGTCTTCGATGCTGCCATCTCACTCTCACGCTCCCCACATTAATCTCCCTCCTATCTTTGTACGTTTACTCTGCCTGAGAGTTTTTGGTCTTTCTCAAACAGAGAATTACAAACATGCAGGTTTGCGATGTATTAAATATGTGGGAAACAAATTTCACAAACTACGTCCATCACTTGAAAAAGGAAGTACCCGGGGACCTGCGTTACTAACCTCAGAATTCTGAGGAATTGGATGTAAAATAAATTGCTAAGAAGAAGAAAAAAAAAAGAATTGTGTGTCTACAAAATTAAGTTGTTTTTAAATTATTTCTTTTTGATTAGATTAAGGCAATACTATTCAGGAATCCCCAGGTGAAAGTGTTAAAAGGAGATGTGCACACCAATATTTTATTTATAAGATTATTTGTAATCATTATATTCACTGTCTGCAGTTTATCATCCAGTCGGCAGGGTTATGTGGTGCAGAGAACAGCTATATTATCTAACAAACTAACAACAATGACAGCCTGCCAACTTCTATCATAGTGAATAAGGATGTGTGAGTGCTCAGACTATCATCCTTTCAGATCAAATGGATGTGCATTTGTTAAAACTTCCAGCTCACAAGTAGATAGGTTAGAAATAACTTAATACATATTTATTTTACCAGCAGAAAAGTTCATAACCATATTCTACAAATCACCTTACTCTCATTTGCCGAATATGAAGTGTAGCATACCATAAAAGGAACTTTACTGCTTGAAAGAACTGTTTTGTAAAGAGGGCATTTCTAATATTTTCCAAACCGCAGAGAAGTTCGTCCCCCTAACTCTGTATTTTCTGCCCAACGTCAGGCATATGATAGAGGGGTGGAGACGGCATTATAAACTGCACATGCGACCTCAACCTCTAGAAGACAAGGTTCGCAGGTAGTGTTAGGTACACTCTCCTACAGAGTGCATCTAACTAGTTAAGCAGTAATATTTTTTTTTATTTTTAAAAAAAGATCCTTTATGTGTCTGTTATTTGTATTCAATTGGAAAGCAGATAATGATGGTCTTATCTTTGGGACCACTAAACTTAAAATACAAGTTGTCTTAAATGGAACATATGACATTCATAAAATATATATATATATATATATATATATATATATATATATATATATATATATGTGTGTGAAGGTTTTGGGCGCTTATCACAGTTAAAATATTGTAGATAAAGTTCTGATTGTGAATGGAGATATTTTTCATACACACAGCAGACTTCCTGCATTTGAAGGACAATGCAGCCAGCCCTATTATTCACGAATATCCAAATGTAGCTGATAGCAGAGAGCAACAGCTTGTATTTAGGTTTGCTATGTAATTGTCTGCAATTTTTAAATAAGTTAAATCAATTATTAGGGATTGTAACATATATTTGCCAATGTTGTTAGTAGCTGGTTTAGATAACGCAGTGTTTTGTGGTCTATCAACTGGTAGCGATGGCCGCGCCATACACAAACGTGAGCACAGAGTTATGTAGGGTGAATGTCATTGAGTCACTAGATTATAGGCAACAGTTTTTCCATGCCTGCCCCTAGAGGGGGCTTCTTATCTCTCCGAGCCAGTCGGCCAAACTCTTAGTCATCAGAAACAGGCTACAGTAAAATGGCTAATGGGACTACTAAAAAAAACAACAAGAAAAAACCGACAAAACTATAGGCGACAGTTTCATTTTACAGTAGACCTGGGGTGGTCTCATCTCTGCCTATCTGCAGTAATCACTATTAGACTATAAAACCATCACTGTAATCCATGGGACAGTACACGTCAAAATCACCAGGCCACATTCAGCTACATTGGTGACTGATTCCTTTTGAGGTTAACAGTTTTAGGCTGACTATGGAACATCAGCTATTGTAGAACTATAAGTCCCAGAAAGTCAACAAGACATTTCCTGGACTGGTAGGATCCCACAACAATCGGAGCGCCACTGGTCATTAAAACCTGTTAAAATTGGCACAAAAAAAGTGTTTAAAGTTGGTGCAATAAGTTCAACCTGGTACAAGGCTACAGTGTAATGTTACTGCATGAGGCAGACATGGCAGAGTAATAATCACACAGAACACAATGAGCGAAGGCAAAAACAAAGCCATGTTGCAGAGACTAAATGCTCGCACATAATTCAAGAAACTCCCTAAAAATGCTGCTTTGCACCAACTTTATCTGTTTTCAATACCCCACTCTGCAAGATGAAACATTGTTTTTTCAATTTCTTCGCAAACTAGGGTTACCAGCGCCTACACAGTACGTTGCAAGAACGCCTTCTAATGCTCCTCCGTAAACGCTTTTACCGTACCCTGTACAGGGGCAAACGCAGGATTTGTAGAGGGGGTTTCCACACCACGCCGCCAGTGGGCGTGACCAGCATGCATGGGGGCGTGGCTATAATATTAGACAGTGCTTGGCTGCTCTCCAACTCTTCCTATCCCTATAATATACATGGGCAATGCTGCGTGCACTACTATTAGGTGCACGTAGCTCTCCCTTTTCAAGCAGAGCCGAGTGAAGCGGGAGCAGGGTCCAGCCACCTCAAATATACAGTGCCCCAGGCTTCGAGGGGGTTTCTAGGCACTAGGAAACCCCCCCCCCCTCCCGTCGGTTTGCCTATGCTGTAAATCCCATGAGTTTAAGCGGAAAAATAGGCGTCCCTGCTCAAATTGTGATGCCTAGCGCCGCCAAAGAGGATTTTGGTGTGTGCTTTGGCCGTTTCGTGCTCCGTAAGTAACTTCCACTATGTGTAGATGTGGTTTAATGCAATGGAAGCCATTATTACAGAAGTGGAAAAAATTCAAGGTGTGGTGCAAGATCCTCTTTGGTCACGTCACGTGCCTCCTACGCCGTGTGCACCTGGATCACCGCCAAAGTGCATGCGTTTTTTGGAGCCGATTGGAGTGACTGAAGCGAGTCTATGCTCTGTTATGACCTGGTTTGGGGAGTAGCAATAGCACAAGATTTCAAGTTGCAGACCAAGCTTCCTGACTTGAGATAAAGAGACGGAGAGAGGGTACGTTTTTAGGGGCGTTCCTTCCTGTGCTGAAGGGCGCGCAGTTACTACATTAAATTATCTGTGCGCCTCAGCTGATTTGCTCTTGCAAATGACGGCCTGTGAGCTCCAAAAATCATATATTATCTGAGCTAGAAGTCAACAATACAAAGCCAGTTATGACACATCCTTCACTGTGTACACTATATTTCTATATATTTATATCGACACTCAACTCCTGAACACACAGCTCTAGCACGGAGGCAGAAACCAGGAAATATTTGTTGTTTGAGAGGACATTTATTTATTTGAACATAAAGAAAAAATATGAATTTCCACAGCTTAATTATCTATAATATTTATTCCTATTTATTTACGATCTAGAATAAGGTTGGGTACACAGTACACACTACAGAAAATTTCTCCTGCTGTGATACTGTTAACAATTTTACCAATGACAAAGTCCCGATCAGCAGCTGATTCATGCGTACACACTATACACGATTTTCCATCACATCTGTCATAACCATCGGCTGAAGAGATGGTGACTCTGTAAACTCCATAGAGATCTATGGACACTGCCGGTCCTGAGTGCAGACACACTGCAGAATTTGCCCAACATCGTTCCATAATTTATAGAGATTTTTAGTCAGTTTATCAAATCAGTGAGCTTTGGAGCGATAAAACATGATTGTGGGAGCGTACACACTAATCCCATATCAGATCTAACGATTGTTTATCGTATGCTTGACCTGATAATCAGGTGAAAAGCCTTTGGTGTCTCCCCAGTTTGGGATGTCTACGTAAACATTAATATAATTGAATGTGTTTATATAAGAAATGGAAGTTACACATTATAATGTATTTCTATAACAGAGACAAGGAACAAGGGTAATGGCTGAAGGACTGTTGCACACAGGCGGCTTACAGTACTTATAATATAATGAAACCGCTAATTCCTCAACCTTTTACCTCAGAAAAACCAGCATGAATATCGTTGTCCTCTCACAAAATTCGAGTGACTTATGGAAAAGCTGTTTTTTAAAAATCACCGGAGAAATTTGCTAGATTTCCATCTAGACAACTGTGCAAAAAATCCAGACATTTTGACCGAGAAGCAATAGGCATTCTGTAATATCTTGTCTATGTTCTATCAAAATGTAAATATATAAATGGTACGTACAAGATAAGCAATAGATTAATGTTGCATTAATTTATATATATATATATATATATATATATATATATATATATATATATATATATATATATATATATAGCATTGCATTGTTTTAATATTTTCTTCATATTGTTACATTTTACCAGTTAAATACATATATATATATATATATATATATATATATATATATATATATATATATAAATAAAACTAGTAAAATGTAACAATATGAAGAAAAAAATGAAACATTAAAATAAAAAATTGTGCGAGGTTTGTTGAAGTATAGGAAAGGGCCTGGGTTTGGGTGATAGGATGTGTCAGTGTATACGGTTCTCGGCTCGGAGACACAGTGAAGGGTATTTTGCAGAAATTAGACATTGCATTTCTCCCTGGTCAAAAGACAATGCTCTGAAGTTTTAAAAATGATATCGCCTACAGACATATAAATCCATGTGATATATATATATATATATATATATATATATATATATATATTTTAATACACACATACATACATACACAAGTTCCAAAACTCACCTACTGCTGGAGCACGGCCGTGTCAAATTCCTTCTCTGGGGCTCACCCCAAATCTCTTGTTTTCTGCCCCGACTTGCGTGGACTTTGGCACCGTCAGACCTGCCCCTCCCTCCCACCTTGTCATTGACCCAACTAACTGACCCTTACTTCGCTTTTTGCTCCTACAGAGCCCTGGTCACCAAATCGTCCTCTCGATACACTTCTCCTCTCTCTTACACCCTAAGCCCTTGTAGTCAATGATGTCCCAAGAAGCAGATCTGTCCTGTGGCTCCACCCTTGTCAAAGAAAAGTCTTAGTGTCTGGGAGTGGGGTGGTGTGGTCCTAACTCATAACACTCCCCTCCCCCCCCCCCCCCCCCAACCTCCTTGTAATATTATGGATTAAATACCATCCTCATATTACAGTTATTGGCTGCTAAACAGACTTTTTAAGGATGTTTTGCCCCAAACCACGATAACGATGGGTGTGTAATATCAGATTCAGTTGTTCTTATTAAACATGGTCAGCGAGTAAATCTTAAGGTGTAGTGAACACTACGGGAGGGATCGTGCAGATGTGTTAGTATTGCGTCGTGTGTGAATGTTTGTATGGACTGCCTGTAAAGTCCAGGACGGAGAATTACACCTCCTAATGCAACAGGTGGGCCTAGGTATGGAAATGTCTCAGCAGCCAAATCTTCTGGGGGGGACGGGACACTACGAAGAGCTCCGGTACAGCAGGAGTTAAAAAGAAGTCATAACGCAGAGGAACGTGGCAGTATAAGGGTTAAGTAAGGTGGTGCTGGCAGTATGGGTTAAATAAAGCACTTGTGGCTTACTGTGGTAGTACAAGGGGACAGGATTCAGGACAAGGTACAGGACTTTCGTAGCTACTACTGATCCCATTTTATTCTATCCTTTCATAGTGTCCAATTCTCTTCCAGCAGCTTCGCTCTGCTGTAGTTTGGTCTCACTTTACACGTTCACCCTCCTCTCATCACCACAACTCCCTCCTCTGTGTAACTGATGTCACTCTTTTGCCAAACATGTCTCTAACAATCAGATAGCATCTTATCACCTCCGAGCAGCCAGCTGGGAGGAGAAGGGACCAGCCAGTGGCCAAGCCACAGAGAACAGCCACAGCAGCGTCTTACAGTAGAATTAACCTTTTTAATTCTCTGTCTGTCCTCAGTGGAAGGTTCTTAATAAAGCTCCCCCCCCCCCCTAGTTATGTCAAGAGTACAGTATACACACGGGGCTACGGTGCGCTGGAACGTCGCTTAGCGTGTTTGTACTCTGCAAACCTTTGGCAGGAATAAAGGTCGTTTCCACCTTCAGAGGGAATCTACAGGCAATTTTAAAAAATAAATAGTTTTATCGTTCCTTCTATGCTTTTCAGCCTTGCATTTATAGCATCAAGTAGTCTTGTTGATAGTGGAAATTACACTGCTCTCTGCACAGGGTATAACTGTATCCAGATAGCAGCTTTGCGTTATATTCACGGCCAATGAAAAGGAAAAAAAATCTGCCCGTTGATAGGAAGACATGGATTATCAGCACAGACGGAAGGAAGACAGATAAAACAATATATCTAGTACATTTAGCAGGAGGACACGGACAAGATAATATATTAGTCATAAAGACACCTTAAGATTAGGATCTGAATCAGAGGAGGTTAAGTAAGACAGAGAAGGAAAATATTTCACCATTTATAAAAGCAATTAAAAATTATTCTGCATATTTATTGACATGAATGAGTGTTAACGAGCTGCCTCCTTGGCCCAGATAAAATATCAGACAGAGACTTGAATGTAGTCAGACTAAAGCATTTTCAAATAAAATAAATTGTACGGCTGGCAATATTTTTTGTACGCAGGTGTGGCTACTTCATAGGCAAACCGAGGGGGGGGGGGGTTCCTAGTGCGTGGAAACCCCCCTCCAAGATTGGGGTACTGTATAATTGAGGTGGCTGGACCCTGCTCCCGCTTCACACGGCTCTGCTTGAAAAGAAAGAGCTGTGTGCACCCAACAGTAGTGCTGTAGTATTGCCCCTGTATATTATGGGAATAGGAAGAGTTGGAGAGCAGCCAAGCACTGTCTAATATTATAGCCACGCCCCCATGCACGCTGGTCACGTCCACTGGTGGCGTGGTGTGGAAACCCCCCCTCTACAAATCCTGCGTTTGCCCCTGTACTTGTCCGCGTAGCACATTTCAAGGTGCATGTGGTCCTTGGAAACACCCCCTTAAAAATCATCCACACCTACATTTGCGAGTTGGCTGCTCTGGAAAATGCCCATAATGGGAACTGTAATATCATTAAAGCCCAATTTCCTAACATGTTTCACTAACTGCAATAATTTAATTTTTTCCTTCCAAAATGCTGCTCATTTCAACCTCATGTAGGTCTTTAAATTCATTTTTAGAGTGAGAAGATATTGGGATGGTCTTTACTATGTGTCATTTTAGTGTCTTTAAATACTTTTATTGCATTGGTCAAGAAATGACTCCCATTAAAAGTATAGGATCAGGGCTGAACACAACGTGCGCACTTCCGAAAAGCATAGTATGTCCCTAATCCAAACTTGGTAACGAATGGCCCCCGATTTGTCCAACTCCTCTCATCGTCTGGTGCAAATTCCGCCCCGACAGACACCTATCTTAGGCCACATATCCATGTGTGGTTCAAGGAAACAGGTAGCGGCACAAAACCTCAATCGCACGACCGGAGTGCACTTTTGCACGGTCTGAAATGTCTCTTAACGTCTCGGAGACATGGGAAACGCTGTGTCCTTACGGGCAGCACGGTGGCTCAGTGGTTAGCACTTCTGCCTCACAGCACTGGGGTCATGAGTTCAATTCCCGACCATGGCCTTATCTGGGAGGAGTTTGTATGTTCTCCCAGTGTTTGCGTGGGTTTCCTCCGGGTGCTCCGGTTTCCTCCCACACTCCAAAAACATACTGGTAGGTTAATTGGCTGCTATCAAAAATTGACCCTAGTCTCTCTCTCTGTGTGTGTGTGTGTGTGTGTTAGGGACTTAAGACTGTGAGCTCCAATGGGGCAGGGACTGATGTGAGCGAGTTCTCTGGACAGCGCTGCGGAATTACTGGCGCTATATAATAAATGGTGATGATGATGTGTCCTGCAATAGGAGTCTCCGGCAGGGGAAGGGTTAAGCCGGCCTATACACCCCTAGTCCCTGTCGAGTCTCTGGCTGTCACACAAAGTGCTGATACATTAAAGCTCCCCCACACACCCCGAGCTGCAGTGACTGACTAGCAATCGTTATCTCTGGCAAGCAGATAACCCACTGAGCTGCACCCGTTCCTGCTCCATCCCACTCGCTGGCTCTCATCACTGTACAAACTAATGAGCAGAATTATGATCATAGACAAACCAAGGAACCCATGACTCTCATACAGAAGACAGATGTATTTTATGAACAGTACTGACGGCTCAGATAAATAACTCCAATAAGAAACATATACAGATATACAATCCCATGGTAGACATGTGCCACAGTGTTTTTATAAGGATATCTATGGGTATTAATACTATGATCACCCACCCCCACCCTCCGACAGGGAGGATTATCACATGCCAGAGCTTGCAACCTGTTTCCGGGATGGACAATGCGATACAAAGCACTGGGTTCCAAACCGTGACACAGGATTCCAGGGCCCCTGGCAATGATACAGTCACTGTAGCACACAGCCCGGGTTACTCATATACAGAGCCAGGGGCCCCTAATGACACAGAGCCCAGGTCCCCTAATTACAGAGCCAGGGGCCCCTAATGACAAAGAGCCCAGGGTCCCTGGCTGTGACGAAGAGCAGGGGCCCTAGGGACTCCTAACTGCGACACACAGCCAAGTGGTCTTAAGTTCTTTACTATGAGAGGTCTTAAGAGTGAGACAGTCACAGACCAAGGAGTCCCGCCCTACTGTAGTAAAGTCCTAGCGTAACCCCGGCTGTCACAGTCCCTGTACGTAGTCGCTCAGGAGACCAGGGTCTAGCAGGCTGTCACCCACAGGTTGCTCTGTATGAAATTCTCTCTGGAGCTGTCGGTTTCTCCTGTCGCCCCTCTGGGGAATGGGCAGCTCCGAATGGTGAGCTGGAAGAGGCTCCCGAAAGAAATATGGGTGCAGAAGAGCCTGTGCGGGAAGAGAAAGAGGTACACGGAGCATGATTTGGAGGAACCTGCGTCTTGCATGCAGTTGTATATATGCCGCAGGGAGCCCTTTCTAGCGATTGGATAAAGCAGCATCAGTCACAAAGAGGGGGAAACAATGAAAACTTTATTTATATATATTTTGCACTCTACACATTTTCATGCGGGAGAGTTTTTAGAAACGACCCCTTCCTCTCCTCTGCCCACCTGCCTGGTAGCAAAAGATTTAGAAAAGAATCTCATAATTTACACTCTTACCTAATCCGAAAACACAAAGTACAGGAAAAAGCTAAACTAATGCTTTCTTACATAGCAACATGATCTATGTGACTTACAACAAATCAGATGTTTGCTGTCATTAGTGCGGCTTGTATAAGACTGATCAAATCTGATCTCTGTTAGCTACGGGGAGATTACAACCTATATCTACTCATTGCACCATATCAGATGCGTTTTACCGTTTCCTGATGATCTCTGTAACAATTGCTTGTGTAATTGAGGAGGAAGTAACCTGTGAGTAGTGAGTACGTAGATAAAACACTGGCGGACAGCCGCAGAACTCACCTCGGCCGCCCGGATCCTCTGGCTGGACGGATACACCAGGAAACGCATGAGAAGCTGCAGGGCCTCCGGGGAGGTGTCGGGGACGATGCGTTCAGGAGGGAGAGGACGGTGCTCTTTGAATGAAATCTTGTTGTAATCTGGGAGCTCTGTGATTTCCTGATGAATGAAAAGATAATTTACGTGGACGGATTCCACCGACCATTCACATCAGATAAAGACAAGCCAGGGGCCTAGATAAACACTCACCGGCCAAGACTTAGCGTTGGGGGTGCCCAACGTTCGCAGGACACAGCACAGCTGCTCAATGTCATTTTCTCCGGGGAACAGAGGTGAACTGTTCAAAAGTTCTCCAAATATGCAGCCGACGGCCCTGGTGGGGAGGAGAGTGTTACTAGACGCGCACTGAACGTAACCCTAATCGCAGGACAGGGCAGAAGGAACTCACCACAAATCCACTCCCTCGTCGTACTTACGGGCTCCGTACAGCAGTTCTGGTGCTCGGTACCACCTGTGGGGGTGACGCAACAGCAAATCACACCGGGAACGTAGGGTACAAAGATTCACACATAGACTGGAATGACCCGGATGAATTGGTCAAGGAATGAAAGCCGATTAAATGCCATTGAATAATCGTTTAAAAGCAGTTTCCTCCGTTCCCTAATCAGCCCAGCCCTCAAAAATGGCAAATGGGGTTTGTGTTCCCCCGAAAAAAATCCCCTCCCCCTCCATGACCACCTATATTGGAAAGCAGGCTTGCTACTTTTCTAAGCTCTACATATCACTTTCATTGGGCTCTATAGCAGCCTGTACATCCACAGAGTAGTCCTCCAATGATAAGAGCTAGCTCTCTGATTTAATTCAGGTTAAAAAGGTCATGGGGGGACCTTCGCTATTTTCTATACATGAGTGGCACGTTGGATTAGGAAGGGTTGTGCAAAATGGAATGATGGCGTTGTCTATAGCCCTAGTGGTAGGAACTTGACTACACAACTGAACAGATCGAGAAGAACCATAGAGTGACAGCGAGCGACTCTCCCAGAAACAAAAAGGACCTGAACGTACCAATACCAACTTAATAACAATGACTGCCACACAGTGACGTGCAATGCTTCTATTGTACTATTAAGAACACAATAGCACCATATATTATAAAGCATAAAACATATATATATTTTACATGATAGTGTCTCTTTAAACTCGATAACACCGAAATTCACAAGATAACTTCCTCCACAGTGATCAAGGTGCTGGTTGCAATATAGAAGCATAATAGGGATTATTTAAGTGCCAAACTTGCACTACGCCGAAACAACCAATCAGAAGCTTGCTTTCACTGTGTAAATTGCACCAGACAGATGAAAGCCAATTCCTGATTGGTTTTTGTGGTTCAGTGCACATTTTGTTCCTAAGTGCATGGTTAGTAAATGGGCTCTATTGTCTGATCTGCAGCAAATCCGACGACATAAATAGGGATTCTGATCGGTCACATTACTCCCTTAATTTTGGACAACCATTCAGCTCGACATCTCTACTGACCTGGTGGCTACTTGATGGCTGTACATACGTCCCCCGTCGTTAGAAAAGACCCGGGCCAGGCCGAAGTCTGCTAACTTGAGGAGGCCAGTGGAGCTGATGAGTAGATTTGCTGGCTTGAGGTCCTGTTAGAAAGGAGAAGAGGGCGGTAGGTGGGTCGGACTCGGAGACCATTCTTTGTATGGTTGGTTCTGTGCAGTTCAGACATACTAACCCTGTGCATGATGGAGTTCTCATGGCAGAACTTGACACCTTTCAATAGCATCATCATGTAACCCTTCACCTGGGCCTCGGTCAGTGGTTGGTCGGAGTTCCTGATGACTTCAGAGAGATCTGAGAGCATGTACTCAAAGACCAGCACAAAGCCTGTCCCATGAGGGAACACCTCTCTTAATTTAACTACCTAAAAACACAAGAAAGCAAGAAAGGCAATGACTTAGACTGCGACATTAAGAACAGGATATTAATACACTAACGGACGTAATCCAGGAGAACAAAAGAATGATGCCAATACTGTAGACATAGAAGAATAATTAGGCAGGAGAGAGGAAAAAGGAATAACGCCAGGACTAGGGAGAAGGGAGAGGAAAGGAATAACGCCAGGACTAGGAAGAAGGGAGAGGAAAGGAATAACGCCAGGACTAGGGAGAAGGGAGAGAAACAGAATAACGCCAGGACTAGGAAGGAGGGAGAGGAAAGGAATAAAGCGAGGACGAGGAAGAAGAAAGAGGAAAGGAATAACGCCAGGACTAGGAAGAAGGGAGAGGAAAGGAATAACGCCAGGACTAGGAAGAAGGGAGAGGAAAGGAATAACGCCAGGACTAGGAAGAAGGGAGAGGAAAGGAATAACGCCAGGACTAGGAAGAAGGGAGAGGAAAGGAATAACGCCAGGACTAGGAAGAAGGGAGAGGAAAGGAATAACGCCAGGACTAGGAAGAAGAAGTGAGAGGAAAGGAATAACTCCAGGACGAGGAAGAAGAAAGAGGAAAGGAATAACGCCAGGACTAGGAAGAAGGGAGAGGAAAGGAATAACGCCAGGACTAGGAAGAAGGGAGAGGAAAGGAATAACGCCAGGACTAGGAAGAAGGGAGAGGAAAGGAATAACGCCAGGACTAGGAAGAAGGGAGAGGAAAGGAATAACGCCAGGACTAGGAAGAAGGGAGAGGAAAGGAATAACGCCAGGACTAGGAAGAAGAAGTGAGAGGAAAGGAATAACTCCAGGACGAGGAAGAAGAAAGAGGAAAGGAATAACGCCAGGACTAGGAAGAAGGGAGAGGAAAGGAATAACGCCAGGACTAGGAAGAAGGGAGAGGAAAGGAATAACGCCAGGACTAGGAAGAAGGGAGAGGAAAGGAATAACGCCAGGACTAGGAAGAAGGGAGAGGAAAGGAATAGCGCCAGGACTAGGAAGAAGGGAGAGGAAAGGAATAACGCCAGGACTAGGAAGAAAGGGGAGGAAAGGAGTAACGCCAGGACTAGGAAGTAGGGAGAGGAAAGGAGTAACGCCAGGACTAGGAAGAAAGGGGAGGAAAGGAGTAACGCCAGGACTAGGAAGAAGGGAGAGGAAAGGAATAACGCCAGGACTAGGAAGAAGAAGTGAGAGGAAAGGAATAACTCCAGGACGAGGAAGAAGAAAGAGGAAAGGAATAACGCCAGGACTAGGAAGAAGGGAGAGGAAAGGAATAACGCCAGGACTAGGAAGAAGGGAGAGGAAAGGAATAACGCCAGGACTAGGAAGAAGGGAGAGGAAAGGAATAACGCCAGGACTAGGAAGAAGGGAGAGGAAAGGAATAGCGCCAGGACTAGGAAGAAGGGAGAGGAAAGGAATAACGCCAGGACTAGGAAGAAAGGGGAGGAAAGGAGTAACGCCAGGACTAGGAAGAAGGGAGAGGAAAGGAGTAACGCCAGTATGAGGAAGAAGGGAGAGGAAAGAAAGAACGCCAGGACTAGGAAGAAGGGAGAGGAAAGAAATAACGCCAGGACGAGGAAGAAGGGAGAGGAAAGAAATAACGCCAGGACGAGGAAGAAAGAGGAAAGGAATAACGCCAGGACTAGGAAGAAGGGAGAGGAAAGGAATAATGCCAGGACTAGGGAGAAGGGAGAGGAAAGGACTAACGCCAGTATGAGGAAGAAGGGAGAGGAAAGGACTAACGCCAGTATGAGGAAGAAGGGAGAGGAAAGGACCAACGCCAGTACGAGGAAGAAGGGAGAGGAAAGGACCAACGTCAGTACGAGGAAGAAGGGAGAGGAAAGGACCAACGCCAGTACGAGGAAGAAGGGAGAGGAAAGGACCAACGTCAGTATGAGGAAGAAGGGAGAGGAAAGGACCAACGTCAGTATGAGGAAGAAGGGAGAGGAAAGGACCAACGCCAGTACGAGGAAGAAGGGAGAGGAAAGGACCAACGTCAGTACGAGGAAGAAGGGAGAGGAAAGGACCAACGCCAGTACGAGGAAGAAGGGAGAGGAAAGGACCAACGCCAGTACGAGGAAGAAGGGAGAGGAAAGGACCAACGCCAGTACGAGGAAGAAGGGAGAGGAAAGGACCAACGTCAGTACGAGGAAGAAGGGAGAGGAAAGGACCAACGCCAGTACGAGGAAGAAGGGAGAGGAAAGGACCAACGCCAGTACGAGGAAGAAGGGAGAGGAAAGGACCAACGTCAGTACGAGGAAGAAGGGAGAGGAAAGGACCAACGCCAGTACGAGGAAGAAGGGAGAGGAAAGGACCAACGTCAGTATGAGGAAGAAGGGAGAGGAAAGGACCAACGCCAGTATGAGGAAGAAGGGAGAGGAAAGGACCAACGCCAGTACGAGGAAGAAGGGAGAGGAAAGGACCAACGCCAGTACGAGGAAGAAGGGAGAGGAAAGGACCAACGTCAGTATGAGGAAGAAGGGAGAGGAAAGGACCAACGCCAGTACGAGGAAGAAGGGAGAGGAAAGGACCAACGTCAGTACGAGGAAGAAGGGAGAGGAAAGGACCAACGCCAGTACGAGGAAGAAGGGAGAGGAAAGGACCAACGTCAGTATGAGGAAGAAGGGAGAGGAAAGGACCAACGCCAGTATGAGGAAGAAGGGAGAGGAAAGGACCAACGCCAGTACGAGGAAGAAGGGAGAGGAAAGGACCAACGCCAGTACGAGGAAGAAGGGAGAGGAAAGGACCAACGTCAGTATGAGGAAGAAGGGAGAGGAAAGGACCAACGCCAGTACGAGGAAGAAGGGAGAGAAAAGAATAACACCAGGGCTAGGGAGATGAGAGAGGAATGACATTAGCACCAGGGCAGGAAAAGTAAAAACACCAGCATTAGGGGAGGTAGGGATGGAAAATAGAGGGGTGTTATATTACAAATGGTACATGAACACGTCACTGCCGCTAGCTCACATATGGATTGTCTTCAATCTCGCGCAGTGCTTTGATCTCTCTCAAAGCCTGGTTGGGAATTCCCTCTTCCAGTTTCCGGAGCGCCACTTTCTTCAGGGCAACAGCTTCCCCGGTCTGGAAAAAGCAGATGTAGATTGAATGATCACAATGGTGCACAGACCTCCAGACATAGAAGAAAAGCAATATGAGAGGTGAGTATGCAGATATACAAGAACATGAAGGGTTACTGACACATGGATGACACGAGGTTACACCAACATTAACCAAATGACCTTCTAACCTATTCTCCTCCTACTTTGCTGCACAATATCCTATTCTAGAACCTGTAACGCAACATAACAAGTCTGAAATGACTAAATAGAAAAATCTATTCTTGTTGCATTATAGACAATTTAAAGGGAGGTGAAAATCGAGAAGTATGTTGAAAATGAGCACGTATGCCTATAACAAAATTGGATTCTTATTGGTAATTTCTAGACCCTGTGTGCCATGATTTTGTGTCAAGGGTCACAGTGCGACACCAGCATAAATTATACATGTAACTGGTAGTATTGGGTGGAACAACAGATGCACATTATCCAATTACTATTTGTGTATAAGAGATTAATTACAAATAGAACTTATAAAATGTATATATACTTATGTTATGGTCAGCAGAAGTGGCCTTTTTCTTTATGTGGTAGAAGTAAAGGCTCCAAAAACATTTAGATACATAAAAATAAATATATTTGTATTTAAAAAACATAATTTTGTTTATTACAGCACTTCAGCATGCAGCCAAGAAACGTCTCCACATTAGGAGCTGCAGCGCCACACGGTGATGGATCAAGGGTACTGCATGAAGTTAGAAACATCTAAAAGGAAACAGAATTCAGACAACTCTTTTCCGCATCCAGATGTTTATAAACATTTTTATAAATATTTAAAGATGACGCCCTCTAGTCTACTTAACCAAACACTTCTTAGGGACTTTCTCATTGTATAGCTTGTTCATTGTTTATTTTAAATAATTTTTTTATCATTTACTTTTCAAATTGGAAATAAATTACATTCCACATGATTACCCCATCCAAAATATTAAAAACAAAATTCCTAATAATATACAGTAATCCACTTATCCTTATGTGATTGAGGATTTATGACCTTGTAATGATATGAGCGTACATTACCATATATTTAAATGGCTTTTCATTACTTCTTAAATAGCAGTCTCCATAGACATCTATGGGGACCGCGCTGGGTTTCTAAAAAAATTAAAAACAGCAGATACCTAGGATATGTGCTGCGATGCACTGTTAATATATTTGCACATTACTTAGGGAAATTTTTTGGGGGGCAATATAAGTAAAAAATCCATAATAAATAGGCCCCTATATCTAATTAAGTGGGTCTATATATTTCCTGACCCTGATATCGTAACTGTCACACAATGCTTTTTACCCTTCCTCTCCGATACCCCTATTCCGTGACACACTCCTCTCACCCCACACCGGGTGACACACACACAGACACACTCCTCTCACCTCCCCACCAGGTGACACACACACACACACACTCCTCTCACCCCACACCGGGTGACACACACACTCCTCTCACCTCCCCACCAGGTGACACACACACACACTCCTCTCACCCCACACCGGGTGACACACACACAGACACACTCCTCTCACCTCCCCACCAGGTGACACACACACAGACACACTCCTCTCACCTCCCCACCAGGTGACACACACACACACACTCCTCTCACCCCACACCGGGTGACACACACACTCCTCTCACCCCCCACCAGGTGACACACACACACACACTCCTCTCACCCCACACCGGGTGACACACACACTCCTCTCACCCCACACCGGGTGACACACACACACACACACTCCTCTCACCCCACACCGGGTGACACACACACTCCTCTCACCTCCCCACCAGGTGACACACACACACACACACACTCCTCTCACCCCACACCGGGTGACACACACACTCCTCTCACCCCCCACCGGGTGACACACACACACACACACTCCTCTCACCCCACCCCGGGTGACACACACACACACACACTCCTCTCACCCCCCACCGGGTGACACACACACACACACACACTCCTCTCACCCCACACCGGGTGACACACACACACACTCCTCTCACCTCCCCACCAGGTGACACACACACACACACTCCTCTCACCCCACACCGGGTGACACACACACACACTCCTCTCACTCCACACCGGGTGACACACACACACACTCCTCTCACCTCCCCACCAGGTGACACACACACACACACTCCTCTCACCCCCCACCGGGTGACACACACACACTCCTCTCACCCCCCACCGGGTGACACACACACACTCCTCTCACCTCCCACCGGGTGACACACACACACTCCTCTCACCCCCCACCGGGTGACACACACACTCCTCTCACCCCCCCACCGGGTGACACACACACACTCCTCTCACCCCCCACCGGGTGACACACACACACACATCTCTCACCCCACACCGGGTGACACACACACTCCTCTCACCCCCCCACCGGGTGACACACACACACACACACACTCCTCTCACCCCACACCGGGTGACACACACACACACTCCTCTCACCTCCCCACCAGGTGACACACACACACACACACACACTCCTCTCACCCCACACCGGGTGACACACACACTCCTCTCACCCCCCACCGGGTGACACACACACACACACACTCCTCTCACCCCACACCGGGTGACACACACACACACTCCTCTCACCCCCCACCGGGTGACACACACACACACACTCCTCTCACCCCACACCGGGTGACACACACACACACACACTCCTCTCACCCCCCACCGGGTGACACACACACACTCCTCTCACCTCCCACCGGGTGACACACACACACTCCTCTCACCCCCCACCGGGTGACACACACACTCCTCTCACCCCCCCACCGGGTGACACACACACTCCTCTCACCCCCCCACCGGGTGACACACACACACTCCTCTCACCCCCCACCGGGTGACACACACACACACATCTCTCACCCCACACCGGGTGACACACACACTCCTCTCACCCCCCCACCGGGTGACACACACACACACATCTCTCACCCCACACCGGGTGACACACACACTCCTCTCACCCCCCACCGGGTGACACACACACACACATCTCTCACCCCACACCGGGTGACACACACA
Organism: Mixophyes fleayi; assembly: GCF_038048845.1. NCBI lineage: Eukaryota > Metazoa > Chordata > Amphibia > Anura > Limnodynastidae > Mixophyes > Mixophyes fleayi. The sequence continues at coordinate 125,560,474 of NC_134410.1, read as the reverse complement.
CTCCTCTCACCCCACACTGGGTGACACACACACAGTCCTCTCACTCCACACCGGGTGACACACACACTCCTCTCACCCCCCACTGGGTGACACACACACAGTCCTCTCACCCCACACCGGGTGACACACACACTCCTCTCACCCCCCACTGGGTGGCACACACACACAGTCCTCTCACCCCACACCGGGTGACACACACACACACTCCTCTCACCTCCCCACCAGGTGACACACACACACACACTCCTCTCACCCCACACCGGGTGACACACAAACACACTCCTCTCACTCCACACCGGGTGACACACACACACACTCCTCTCACCTCCCCACCAGGTGACACACACACACACACTCCTCTCACCCCCCACCGGGTGACACACACACACACACTCCTCTCACCCCCCACCGGGTGACACACACACACTCCTCTCACCTCCCACCGGGTGACACACACACACTCCTCTCACCCCCCACCGGGTGACACACACACTCCTCTCACCCCCCCACCGGGTGACACACACACTCCTCTCACCCCCCCACCGGGTGACACACACACACTCCTCT